>NW_007482896.1:0-295 GCF_000475195.1 Diaphorina citri
ATGTATGTCACATTTGGACGAAATTTCTCTAAGCTCCAGTGTGAATGAAAGTTCGCGCGAAAAAAATTCCCATATATTCTATATAAGGTCGTGACTTGAATCGTTGGTGGGCGAATTGAACTGTGTTCCGACACCTAATTTTTGATGAATGTATATTATTTAGAAAGCTGAGAAAACGAGCTTTCAAGCCATGTATGTCACATTTGGACGAAATTTTTCTAAGCTCCAGTGTGAATGAAAGTTCGCGCGAATTTTTTTTTCCTATACAGCATATAAGGTCGTGACTTGAATCGTT
>NW_007482897.1:0-295 GCF_000475195.1 Diaphorina citri
TGAAGTCGATTTTCGCCAATCAGATGGTCGGAATTGATGTGCTACTGGAGAAGTATTTTGTTCAGAAATATTGGTCTCGAGCATTTAGCACAGAGGTACATTTTTTTTAAATGAATTTTCCTGACTCTAATTTTATACATTTCATATCAGTTGCTAACTTCATATTTGGTTGAAAATGGCAGCCTCTGGTTATGTTACTTTGGTTTCTGTTCCTTCCTTAATCCAAAAGATCAAATTAATAGCCGGTTTCTCCAATGACTTAATGGGGGATTTCACCAGATTTTTTTTTTTTTTT
>NW_007482898.1:0-295 GCF_000475195.1 Diaphorina citri
AAGCAATGGCTTCTCACCAAGTTTCACGTTCACGTTGACTTTGGCTTTTATCAGCAACTTGACAAGTCTGACGTTGTTGACTCTCACCGCGTAATGTAAGGCGCCTACGTGGGAATCTTCGTGACAGTCATCAACATTGGCTCCATGTTCAATCAGCAGTGACAGTACATCATATGGATCTCCCATGACATCAGTCCCTGCTGGTGAGACATTAGATATATTAGCTGCAGCCAGTATTGGTGTTGCTTTGATGCTTGTTTGAGCGTGCACATCCGCCTTATTGTCCAGCAGAAGT
>NW_007482899.1:0-295 GCF_000475195.1 Diaphorina citri
AGATTTTCCTGACAAGGCAGACATTTTTTTATTAACTTTTCGATATCACTTTTGATGTTAATCCAGTAGAAGAGCTGTTGAGCTCTCAACACTGTTTTACTGACACCCATGTGTCCACTATGTAGTGATTCTAGAGCTTTTTGCTTCAATGAGACAGGAATTACAGTTCTATCATTGTAATACAAAATGTTGTCTGTTACTGAGAGTTCATTACGCAACTTGTAAAAATGCCTAACCACTTCATTCACTGGCAGATGATTTTTATTATTAGGCCAGCCTGACTTAACATACTTAA
>NW_007482900.1:0-295 GCF_000475195.1 Diaphorina citri
TACTCTCACGCTGTCATCAGTATATTTACTTCAGTCAGTAGTTGAACCCGGAACCACGTGCTTGTCAAACCAGTACAGGAACCAGCGTTAATGTTGTTGTTGTTGTTGTTTTTGTTGTTGTGTTGAGGAACGCTGTTTATTCTGTAATCATGTGATAATTTTACTATAGGCCAGGGGTGGCCAGACTTTTTTCGTTGCGGTTCCCTTCTTAACTTTTAAAAGTGTTCGAGGTTCCCCCCCCCACCCACACCCAAAGAATTAAAAATAAACTCTCCAATTTTTGTTGCTAAGCCAT
>NW_007482901.1:0-295 GCF_000475195.1 Diaphorina citri
TTTTTTCTTCTTATAAAATTGTGAAAATAGTTATGATTATTTATTTCTGCCTGCATCTAATTCTTTCTTATTTCTACCTGTACCTGATTTTTTCTTATTTCTTCCCTCATTCTCTATTTCCCCTATATTTGTCTCTTTATTTTGTCTTATTTTAACCTCTATATTTTCCTATTTTTTCCTCTCTCTCTCTCTCTCTGCTCCTTTTCTCCTATATTCATAATGCGGTCGTTCCCCTTGTTTATCTTTTTCCCTTGCTTTCTCCTTCTTCTCTAGTTATGTCTCTTTTTATTCTTTT
>NW_007482902.1:0-295 GCF_000475195.1 Diaphorina citri
TAAGATTGACTGTAGGTAATTAGGTCATAAAATAAGACTAGAAATATGTATTAGAGGCCTGTGTGAGGTAAAAATCTAAATAAATAAGTAGGTATACCTGCACGATTCATCCCACCTGAGGGGTATGGTACCCTCTTATTACATGGTATGGTCTGTCTATTAATTTGTTTGTATTTTGCTTAATTTTTGTACATTGTATTTTTATTATTTCTCTCTTTTTTGTACTGTGCTTACTTATTTGTATTCTGTGCTTCAGATATTTTGGTGGGATTAGATACTTGGGCCCTAATTAGAA
>NW_007482903.1:0-295 GCF_000475195.1 Diaphorina citri
GTCGGCCACTAAATATCAGGTAAACCTGACAGATACGCCTGTCTACCTGATAGTGAGTGGCCGGCCAAAGGCAGGTAGGAACAGCAGGTAGCCTGGAGGGTAGCGTTAGCGCGCCTGCCTTGAAAGAGCTAGATTGCGGGTTCGATTCCCGCCCGGGGGCGAACTCTATCCAGAACAGATAAGTTCGTTCTCGGAACGGCTGGCTTTTGACTTTTTTCTTAGATTAAGAGCTTTGTTATTACAGTTCCCTCTATAAAACAACCTTCTGGCTGGCTCCTAAAAACACCCACACATC
>NW_007482904.1:0-295 GCF_000475195.1 Diaphorina citri
AAAGGTACAGGTATAGGAAGGAGAGAAAAAAGAGGAGTAGAAGAAGAAAAAGAAGAAGAAGAAGAAAAAGAAGAAGAAGAAGAAGAAAAAGAAGAAGAAGAAGAAGAAGGAGGAGAAGGAGAAGAAGAAAAAGAAGAAGAAGAAGAAGAAGAAGAAAAAGAAGAAAGAGGAAAGGAAATAAGACGGTTCCGAGAGAACAGAAAATACGGAAGAAAACCTATAATACATACTTCAGCATATGCAATGACTTGGGTACATGCAATTTTACGTCGTGGAAATTTATATTGCAACACAC
>NW_007482905.1:0-295 GCF_000475195.1 Diaphorina citri
TCTCTCTCTCTCTCTCTCTCTCTCTCTCTCTCTCTCTCTTTCTCTTTCTCTCTCGACTGAAAACTTTTTGTCAGAACAGGATTGGAGAGTGACAGAAAATGAGAGAGAGAAAGAGGAGAGAGAAGGCAAAAGTCGAATAGAATACAAAGTTTTCCCTCCCCTCTTTTTCTCTCTCCCTCTCTTTCTCTCCTCTCCCCCACCCCTTCTCCTTCTCTTTTCTTTCTCTCTCCCTTCATCTCCCTACCTTTCTCTCCTTCTCCTCACTTTCCCCTTCTCCCTTTTCCTCTTCTCACGA
>NW_007482906.1:0-295 GCF_000475195.1 Diaphorina citri
AACTTTAAGTAGATAATGGAAAGTAAAAACTGGCCCTACAATAGCACTGTGCCATTTGACATTTCTGCAGAAGCCATTTCTCATTATTTTCAGTTTTTCACTCTTGGTAGGTAGGTAGGTAGGTAGTACCTACCTCTTAGGTACATATTCATATTATTTCTTTCATTTATTCGAGCATCCCCTTTCTCTTTCATTTCTTTTTCTTCTTCCTTTTCTCCTCCTCTTCCTCCTCCTCCTCCTCCTCCTTCTTCTTCTTCTTCTTTTTCTTTCATTATTTTTCACTTTCTCCTTTATG
>NW_007482907.1:0-295 GCF_000475195.1 Diaphorina citri
CAGTGATCAGCGAAATGTTATTATTGATTCTTATCATTTATAGGATAGAATAGGTTTATCGTTACATATGTCTTATAAAATGTTCTGTGTAGTATAGATATTTAATTTGTCGTATGGTTAGTTCTTTAATTTAATTTGGGAAAATTGTTTAATTTAGTTGTTTAATTTTTATTTGGGAAAATTGTTACGATTTGAGACTTCTTCGTATTTGATTAATTTTTTTACTTATTTAAAAATTTCTCTTTTTCGTTCATTTATTTGTGTCATAATGATTCTTGCCTCCGAGGACGGAGCC
>NW_007482908.1:0-295 GCF_000475195.1 Diaphorina citri
CGAAACATTTAGCATGTTTTTAGATAATTTGCAGTGAACATAATATGATAATAGGGTGTGAAACTTTTCTCTTGCCAACATGCGACACAAAACAGACGCTACAATTTAATGTCCATTAAAAATATTGGAAATGACATTTGAGACTGTTGTATTAAATAGGAAATAGACATAGCATGAAGTAAAATAAATGTTGAAGTTAGCCAACTCTACCAACAGCTTAATAAAACATTCAACTTTTGTTGGCTCTTGGTTTCAGTTTGCTATCTAGATTCTAGATGATCTTGCTACAACTATG
>NW_007482909.1:0-295 GCF_000475195.1 Diaphorina citri
GAAAAAAGTGAAGTTAATTAAATTCAATAGGTATTTAATAATTAGTTAAAAATGAAAATGAAAAAAAAAACGCTTCCTACGCACCGCAAGCTAGAAAATATGGTGGATGTGCACTTTTCCCTATAGCATTTCTCAATTTTCTTTCTACCCACACCTAGTATATAACTAGATCAACATTTCAGTCTGTTATTTATAGAAATTGTGGTTTGTGGAGCTTTCAGCAAAAAAATGCAAACCCAATGCAACATTGGCAGTACTGATGGAACCGTCATACCAGCCTGTGAAACACCATCAG
>NW_007482910.1:0-295 GCF_000475195.1 Diaphorina citri
AGGTTTTAACTCAAAATCAGCCTAGAACTGAAATTGAGTTACCACGATTTCACGTAAAATCTGTTCTGAAAATCACACTAGCTCATTCCTCGTAAAAAGTGAGTATGAAGAATACATACTTTCTTGCCCTCAAAAAATCAATATTGAAGACTTCTATTGGGTCAGAAACTGATTTTACAAGCGAATTTTCCATGTTGTAGTTTCAGGTTGGACACCTTGTATATCTACTTGAAATGCTGAGATAATAACATGAACGAAGTACACGGAAGTGGTTCACGAAATGTATTGTGTTAAC
>NW_007482911.1:0-295 GCF_000475195.1 Diaphorina citri
AACAATAAAAACGGAAGTCCAAGAAAAAAGAAGAGGAGGAGGGAGATTTCAAGAAAAAGAAGAAATAGGAGAGAGAGAGAAGAAGGGGAGAGAAAAATAGAGGAAGAGGGGGGGCATTATAAGAACAAGAAGAAATTCCTTGAAAGGAGAGAGAGGGCCGGAGAGAGATATGTGAAAGAGAGAGGGAAAGATTTGAAGTAAAAGAAGAAGTAGGGATATGGACGGAGAGAGAAGGAAGGAGAGGTTAAGAGAGGGAAGAAGAGAGAGGAAGAAGAAGTAGGGAAAGAGGGAGAGA
>NW_007482912.1:0-295 GCF_000475195.1 Diaphorina citri
AAGTGTAAATGAAAGATTGAAATTTCAGTTTGTAATTTTTGAAATTGTGGAGGAAAAGAGAGAGAGAGAGAGAGAGAGCTACGAAAAATCATGTACGAGTACCTAATGTCCTAATCCTCAATGCATGGTAATCAATGTAATCATGAAATGCCTGCATTTTGGCAGGTAGGTACCTGTACCTAGTAGGTATTAACCAAAAGTTCTCTGAAGTTTGGCAGTAGGTACTGAATTTTCGATTAAAATCTGTTTTTCTTTCTCTCTCTCTCTCTCTCTCTCTCTCTCTCTCTCTCTCTCT
>NW_007482913.1:0-295 GCF_000475195.1 Diaphorina citri
CTCCTTTTCACTTCCCCCTCCTCTCATTTCTCTCCCTCTGCCTTTTTCTTATTTCTGTTTCTCTCCCTCCTTCTCCCTTCCACATTAATTTTCTATTGCTGTTTCTTTTTTCTCTCTTTTAATTCCCCCTTCTCTCGCTCCCTTCATTTCTCTCCCTCCCTTTACCACCCTTTACTTCCCTCCTTTCCATCCCGTTTTTCTCTCCCTCCCTCCCCTGCTCTGTTCCAAAAAGGGAAGATTAATTTAAAAAGGAAAAATAAAGAAGAAAATTTGTTACAACTTTTATTTTTTCTTA
>NW_007482914.1:0-295 GCF_000475195.1 Diaphorina citri
GGGTCGGCGTTTTTTGTCAGCCTCTCAATCAGCCCTAGGGGCTTTTGGGCTGACATTTGGTTTTGGCTACAAAATTTTACGCGTGGATGCATTTCTCACTCAACCATTGCTATTTCTTTCAAGAGAAATCGCAGGCTGGTATCTTCCTTTTTTGAAGTCCTCCGGCCAGAATACGCTGGTCTATTCCCTGTTTAACTTCCCCCAGCCAGACCCCCACTGTAAAATCCTCCAAATACCCAATGAAAATCAAATGTAAACCCCGGGCATCAAGAATATACATCAGGGATCGAGATGA
>NW_007482915.1:0-295 GCF_000475195.1 Diaphorina citri
GTCGTTGAATAGATCTCAAAGCTCCTCTAAATTTCGTCCGTCCCCCCACAACCGCAGCAGTTGATCAAAGTCCAATCTTCCTACATCTCAGGAAGATTATCGGCCCCGTGTGAACCAAGCACAAAGTTTCCCAGATCAACAACAACAGAAATATGCCACACAAAAAATTCGCCTGAAAACAAACCGGAGAGAACAGGTTAATCTATGTGACAACTATTGTTTAGCGACAATTATAAAACAATTAGTTTCAAATGATCAGAGAATGAAGAAAAAAAGAGAAATGGAAGAAAAAAAA
>NW_007482916.1:0-295 GCF_000475195.1 Diaphorina citri
TTTGTACCAAATACATAAGACCTTGTTTAGACTGCGGGAGTAAAGGGACTTTTCAGTCTCATTCTGGCAGTATAAATAGGGTACATTCCATTCTATCTTTGCAAGATATTACAAGATGGCGTAACATCTTGTTGGATTTCCAATAATACACCTTTTGTCTTAGGTTTCGCTTGTACGTAGAGCTCGAGATATTAATGGATTTGAAAGATACCGGTAAATCTTTTTATTATTTTTAAATTTTATTTCCTTTCCGTTATTTTCAGATAAGTTTTGTGCTCGCAAGACTCTTGTTCCC
>NW_007482917.1:0-295 GCF_000475195.1 Diaphorina citri
GTAGAAAACTTGGAAGTTCATTGTTACTTTAAATAAACTAACAGAAACAATGCTTTCTATTAAAATTTAGGAAAATGCGAAAATGAGAGAGAAAAATAAAGAGGGAGAGAGACAGGGAAAGAAATTACGAGAAAGAATAAATGAGAGGGAGAGAGAAAGAGGAAGGACGAGAAAAGAGGAAAAGGGGCAGAGAGAATACGAGAAAAAGCTAGAGGGAGAGAGAGAGAGGAAGAACATAGGGATACAGATAGTGATAAATATGGAGAAGAGACTCTGACACAAAAATACAGCAGCT
>NW_007482918.1:0-295 GCF_000475195.1 Diaphorina citri
TAATTTACCTTTGCCCTTAAGTTCCACAGCTCCTCTCTCCTTCAAGTTATATCCCTGTAGATGATCCAGCAGTCTCTTGCATTCAGCACTGCAGTGGATTTTCAGAGCTAGAAACAGAGAAGTTCGATTATTATTGAGAAAGCTTAGCTTGTCTGGCTGAGGTATTACAAGGAGTAGAACAGGGAACACTTAACCAGCATAGTTAGGTTTACTTGACTTTTTTTTAAGAGGTTTGACAGAGGGAACTGTAACTGCTATGGTCTTATCGTCACGAAATCGAAGAGAGAAGGAAGAC
>NW_007482919.1:0-295 GCF_000475195.1 Diaphorina citri
CTAGACTGTCCACACAGCACACCCACGTGCTAATACGGCCATATGAAATGCTTAGGAAATACAAATTTGAAAATCGATGAAATAAAACGGCAATTTTTTTTCCTTCAACATACAATGTACTCCGGAGATTAGTAGGGGATTAACTTTAATTCCCACGTTTTGAATGGATTAAATGGAAGATAGATAGGACACTTATCATTTCAATCTAGGTAGCAGGTATATTTGCATACTGTGAAGATTATTGGATAGATAAATAATACTTCAATACTGAATGCGATTATGTTCGCGGATTTCG
>NW_007482920.1:0-295 GCF_000475195.1 Diaphorina citri
CGGGTTGGATTCCCATTCAGGCCTCAGGGTGAATTTTATCATTATCAGATAAAGTTTGTGGTCGGCTGACTTTTTTTTTCTTTAGGGCGATAACTACGATAAGACCTTAGCCTTAGACTGATGGTCCAGTTCCTTCTATTTAACCTCATATAAGATATAGGTAATACACATAAATTACATAATGACATACATGTTAAATATTTTTCTTGCAACAAGGAAAAAAAAGTTCAAGACGAAAAAGTAGAATTGGCAAAAATACCAAAATGTGATTTTCCGATTATTTTTCATAATCGAT
>NW_007482921.1:0-295 GCF_000475195.1 Diaphorina citri
TATGACTCGTTAATAATTACTTAGCTACCTGTACGACTTTTTAAATAGATACGTAGCCAGTTAGGTACAACTATTTAAATATCTTGCTTCTGACTTTGAATAGGTATAGGGAGGATCTAGAGATACTTTTGCATATCATTTATGCATATTTTCAGTGCAAAACTCCCTCTTAAACACGGTAACTTGAGCTAATACGGCCTTTCGTGCGTAATTTGTGTTATCCTAAATATATACAGCCCCTTGTGTAACTGACTCACTGACTCACTCACTCACTCATACTAATTCTAACCCACTT
>NW_007482922.1:0-295 GCF_000475195.1 Diaphorina citri
ACCACCTACCTACCTTTCCACATTAACCCTACAACTACCCACTTTCCCATCTCCTACCCCTTCCATCATTGTGTTACTTAAAACAAATCAAAACAGCAAAATATTTCTGCCCCTGAAATTATTCCTGATTTATAGCACACTAAGCTTACAGAACTTTGAAAAAATACTGATTGAATTGAACGAAGGGAGACAGAAGAGAGGAACGGTGGGAGGGAAAGACGAAGAGGGAGAGGGAGAGACGGAGAGAGAGGGGAGAGCGAGGGAGAGGGAAAAGGGAGGTTATAGAGGGTCTGAA
>NW_007482923.1:0-295 GCF_000475195.1 Diaphorina citri
TTAATAAATAATTCATGACCATATATTTCTTGTTGTCTTTGGACCTATACCAAAGATCTTTTAAAATGCAATACCTATTCTCATTTTACTTAGCTAGGTTCCTTTTCAGTTTGGTAAGGACTACTCAGTCCTGGGTATATGTTTCATGTTATTTCTGTATCTCTGATCTAATCTAATCTGATACATTGGTTTCTTCATTGGAACTTCATTTGGTACGTTGGTTTGGTCAACTATGGTCAAGACAGGCCCTAGAATGGGTTAAACTCCCATTGCCCTTGGGGTGAAAGCAAGTGCT
>NW_007482924.1:0-295 GCF_000475195.1 Diaphorina citri
CTACACTGAAAAAAATCTCTCTTAAATGCCATTTAAGGAGTGCTCCTTATTTCCGCATTCAAAAGGCAAACTTTAAAATTTAATACGATAGTTTAAAATTCACCTCCTACTAGATTTAGGATATAAGGACAGGTACATTCTAAAATCACATTTAAGGTAATACTATTAAAATATAAGTAAAATGTCCTTAAAAATTAAATGTTGTCATGCGGGTTAAACTTCAATACCAGTGAGTACTTAGTAATTAAGGTTAATAAAATGAATTTACTTTAGTAACTAAGGTCAGGACTTTAAA
>NW_007482925.1:0-295 GCF_000475195.1 Diaphorina citri
TAGATGGGAAAAGGACAATCATCTTCCAATCAATAAAGGCCTTTTTGAGGAGTATTTGGAAATGGGTAGGTCTGCTTTAAAATTTTATCGAACTAATGAACAAAATTTACGTTACTGTATTTTGTGACATTCAACTTCTTAAGGGGTATGATCTCCGAAAGAATTCCCTATCCCTCTACAAAATATGAAGACACTATTGAGAGAACAGATTTTATCGTTATCTCATTTCTGTTTCAGTTCTCCAGTTTGGGTTCATAACGATATTCGTGGCAGCATTTCCTTTAGCGCCGCTGTT
>NW_007482926.1:0-295 GCF_000475195.1 Diaphorina citri
CATACATTTCAAAGTATTATAATTTTTTAGCGTTTTTATTTTCTCCTTAAACGCAAAGTCAAGATTTTAGAGAGTTTTCGCAACCAAAAATTATCGTCTCCTGAAAGTTATTTGACGAAAACGCATTTCTACGCATGTGCAGAAACGAGTTTACGTCAAGTAACGTTGAAGAATTAATGTAAGGGACGCTAATTTGGTTGCAAAATTTTTCTATTACTCTCGAGACCCAAAAAATGATATTTAGACGTCACAAAGTCTAACAAAAGTATCAAGTCAAATTTGTTTAATGCAAAAA
>NW_007482927.1:0-295 GCF_000475195.1 Diaphorina citri
GAGGGGGAGGAGGAAGAGGAGAAGGACTAAAATAGGAGACATAGGAGTTAGGAGCAAAAGGAGGTGATGAAGAAGAAGTAGAAGGAAAAGGAGGAGAAGAAGAGGCAGAAGAAGGAGAAGAAGCAGAAGAAGAGAAGAAGAAGCAGAAGAAGAGGCAGAAGAAGAGAAGAAGAAGAAGAAGAAGAGGGAGAAGAAGAAAAAGGAAAAGGAGGAGAAGGAGGAGGAGGAGAAGGAGGAGAAATTGAAAAATGGAAAAAATCGCTTACAGAAAAATGTCTTGAAAATTCACAGGAGG
>NW_007482928.1:0-295 GCF_000475195.1 Diaphorina citri
TCAACCTCACTTGGATCACAATGTCCTGGGACTCCGACTCTTTCAAGGATTATTTGGGGTAAGTTCGGATTAGGAACAAACAACTTGTTTAGACTGCTGGGATAAAGGGACTTTTTAGTCTCATTCGAGCAGGATAAACAAGGTACCTATATTTTATTTTATTCAATTGAATTGAATTCAATTCATTTTTATTGTACATAATATAACATTAAAAATACTACATTTCAATGAATACAATAATTGTACAACGTCAGTTAGAAAAGAAAAAAAAAAAGAAGGAGAAAAAAATAAAATA
>NW_007482929.1:0-295 GCF_000475195.1 Diaphorina citri
AAGAGCTGAAAAAAATCTGCGTTTGCCTGAGATCGAACCCATAACTGCAAATATCGCGAACAAACCGCGGATACTGCGCACAAACCGCGGATACAGCGCACAAACCGCGGATACCGCGAACAAACCGCGGAAACCGCGAACAAACCGCGGATACCGAGAACAAATCGCGAATACCGCGAACAAACCGCGAATACCGCGAACAAACCGCGGATACCGCGAACAAACCGCGAATACCGCGAACAACTGCAGATACCGCGAGCCAACCGCGAATACTGCGCACAAACCGCGGATACTG
>NW_007482930.1:0-295 GCF_000475195.1 Diaphorina citri
GCACGGTGATGAGATGATGTCTTTGGCCTGCAGAAATCCTTCGGGGACACATCACAATGTAAGTATATTTCAGATACAAGGAAGATAGTGCCCATTCAAACGGCCATATAAACAAGTATCTTAAAGACAAACAATGAACTTTTTGAAACTCATAGAGCAGAATGCCCATCCATTTCGCGCTGCTCAGGCTATCAAGCTTGAAACCACGCTGTAGATTTTCAGTGACCGAGTTTAGCGTTGTTATTAATTTAGCCCGTAGTATCGAGGTATGCAATGTGCAGTACATAGCGTACCA
>NW_007482931.1:0-295 GCF_000475195.1 Diaphorina citri
TTCACCAAACGATGATTCTCCACTGAAAGCTTTTGTCTTTTCATTTGGCTTATTTGGTCAAGTAGCAGACTCCTAACAGTGTTGTTAGATAAGAAGATGAGTTAAATAAAGACAATTCTATTCACTGGCAGTATTAACCTCTTCGCGCCGAAGTTATTTTCAGCATTTATAGTTGTAGGTGCCGGGATGTCCTCGCTCGAGGACAAACACTCGGTACCTCGGTAGTAGTATATGCCAAAGGTAATTTGGCAATTTTGGTTTTATAGTAGTATGTGCCGGAAGTCCTCGCGCGAGG
>NW_007482932.1:0-295 GCF_000475195.1 Diaphorina citri
GCTCCCCCCCCCCCCTTGAGCTCAATTTTTCTTCTTTACTGTACGTCAGACTCCGAAAAATTGGGGTCGAGGGGGCTCGGCCACCCCCTTTCTTTACCTTCGAGCATCATTTTTCTCCTGTACTGTAGGCCAGACTCCGAAAATTTGGAGCACCCACCCCCCATTAGTGTTTGGACCGTCGGCAAAATCCTGGATACGGCCCTGATTGGAACTGGTACATTCAACGTGCTGTCCCCGCTGACTAGTCAGCAGATGCACCTTTTAAAATGATTGATAAGAAAAAGAGATACACAAC
>NW_007482933.1:0-295 GCF_000475195.1 Diaphorina citri
TGAACTCTTCCGTCGTGTTGCCCGTCACGCTCTTTTCGATGGCGGTCAGCATTTTCGAGTGCTCCTGTGAATAGGGAATTGAAAATTTGTTGAGTATTTAGTATTTACTTTCCAGGTACGGGAAATGTTTATTTTCCAATGGTTTGCAATGTTTAGGTACATCGAATATGGCTTTGTCATCATAGCAAAATATTAAAGGTACCAGTAAGTAAAGATTGAGGGGTGTCCGGCAAAAGGTCACACAAGCCCTTTTTCTGTCAAAATCGAGTGGTAAGGAACTCAAATTTAAAATAAA
>NW_007482934.1:0-295 GCF_000475195.1 Diaphorina citri
ATGGTCAGTCAGCTAATTTTCGCACTCCTTATGGCCAATCAGTTGAATTTTGTGTAATCAGTTTTTTAGGTATACCTCAAAAAACATTGTCACTTGATTTTTTTTTTTTAATTTCCCGGGCACAATTTGACTGAGGCGCTTCTTGAAAATACCTGGGTATTTATAAAAATTGGGTATTTACCCCAAAAATAAGTACCCGGGTATTTACCCATCACTACTTCTCGCCCATCTGATGAGAGGCATACTACGGGATGGGCATGCTACGACACAGGCCACAAGCGTCTAATGTAGCAGT
>NW_007482935.1:0-295 GCF_000475195.1 Diaphorina citri
TTTGTTTACAATAAATTCATTCATAATCTTGATGCTCAGATTGATCAGCCTTCATTGGTAAAGATTTTGATTTTTTTTATTATTTATTTATTATTATTTTTAGTTATTTTCCCTCTCATTTCATCAAAACGCATTGGGTCGAAAGTAGTGTAGAAGTATGTTCACTCTAACTAGCCAGAAACGCAGTTGAACTCAGATGTGTAGCTGTGTCCACACACCACACACAGTCGACTGAAAAAAAGTTGTCTTTTTTTCTTAAAAAAAGAGATTTTTTTTTAACCATCGACGACCGTGA
>NW_007482936.1:0-295 GCF_000475195.1 Diaphorina citri
CCTGGGAGGACCGCATTTGTTCCTCATGATATTTTTGTCCAAAACATTAAAGTTGTAAAGTTTGTTTTATTTCTGCTAATGGCATGGTTTCCTTTTCTTTCTTCCTTTCTTAGAATTTTCTCTATGCGGTTATGCTGTCAGCCCAAAAGTTTGTAGCATTCTTCTGTTTTTGTACAGTCCGTTTCGGTATTTTCGTTAGCATTTATACATAAATACCACATGCAATCTGCATTTTGAACTAATCTTGTGAAAGCTTATAGCAGGTTTTAGATACCTTGTGGAACATCATGCCTAG
>NW_007482937.1:0-295 GCF_000475195.1 Diaphorina citri
GGGGTTGATGTGCCTTGCAGGAGTCACAGCAAAGAAGATGATACATTCTGAGATTCAAACTCGGGATTCTGAGCCTTAGCAGAAGTATGTACGTACTTAAAACGTCTCATGAATTTACCATTCAGACAAACAAAACAAAGACATTTGCAGGGAGAATACATATTTGCAAAGACTTTGTAATACGCACTTCTACGACTTGCAAAATTTTTTGCGGCTTTCGACTTTCCCGGGTGGTCTCAAAAAATACAAGACACTTCCAACACAAGGCACTTCTGCTGTCCACCAATATAAAAGG
>NW_007482938.1:0-295 GCF_000475195.1 Diaphorina citri
AAAAAAAAAAAAAAAAAAAAAAAAAAAAAAAAAGCTTTTAGGGGCTACGATCCAGACAGGATTCCTTCCTGAATAGAACTCGACAGTCCCTTTATCCCTGCGCCTGCGTAGATTCGGATAGGATCTCTTGCTCACTCACAGCTTCAGTTGAATCCGAATCACTTAAAGCTTGCTTCACTACACCAGCGAGTCAAATGTGCCTACCCCTGAGTGGATAATTCTTACTATTTTACTTTGTTACTTCATAAATTCATTACTAGTGGATAATTCTTCATTAGAACCTACCTTGAAAGAT
>NW_007482939.1:0-295 GCF_000475195.1 Diaphorina citri
TGTGGGAAAGTCGGAAACCACTAATACCCAGAATCATCAGTCATATCACCTATGTTATGAACATAGTGGAGCTAGCGTTGATAACATCTTGAATGCACTAGTTCCCAAGGATCACTGAAGTTAAGCAACATTGCACGTGGTTGGTATCCGGATGGGTGACCATCTGGGCAACCGCGTGCTGCTGGCTTTTTCCGACCCCGCTCAGGCGGAGTGAGGGTAATGTGAGGAGGTGGATAGCTTATCGCCCAATGGAGGGTAAAAGTCCCATCACTAAAAACCTCAACAGTTATACGAT
>NW_007482940.1:0-295 GCF_000475195.1 Diaphorina citri
GTTAATTTTTATTCCACAAAGCTCGGACAACAAAATTAATTTTTTCCTCCACCTTGTAGATAGCATTCAAAATTTCAGTTACCACTCTGTAACCTCTGTGTGTATTCCATTGCGAGAGAAATGGGAAGAGAGAAAAATCTCAGCAAAGAAGGAGAGTGAATATGAAAGAATGGCAAAAGGAACAGAAAGGAGTAAAAAAGAATCAAGTGCGCGAAAAATATGAAAAGATAAGGAAATGGCAAACGTCACTTCACTTCTCTCTCTCTCTCTTTCCCTTTCTCTCTCTCCCTCTCTC
>NW_007482941.1:0-295 GCF_000475195.1 Diaphorina citri
AATCTGCATGCTTCTTCACTAAATTAGAAATTTAGCTATGTACCTACCTCGTATGCTGCAATTTTACAGTCAGTAGAGAACGACGATTTTTTTTCCGGCTATAAAAAGTTGTTTCACGTACTGTAGGACTAATGTTACGTATATCCCTGCTATAGGAAAACTGTAGGAATTATTATTAAATTGTGCTTGTATTTTCCCTGTCTCTATAACACACTCTTTCCTTTCCTTTGTCGTCTATATCTACGATATACATCACTATACCTACTAGTCAGAAGTGAAGTATCTTCACATAAAA
>NW_007482942.1:0-295 GCF_000475195.1 Diaphorina citri
TTACTCAAGGGGACTAGCACCATGAAAGCAGAGAGTATCGTGTATACAGGGTGAGCCAATATTTAGAATAACAACCCGGTTTTAAACTCCCTGAACTTTCGGTAAGTTCTTCATTTGACATTTTTCTCATATAGGAAAAAAATGTACTTCATATCCCCAGAAATTTATTCTCTGGAAATTAATAAATTGTAAGTAGGTATTGGAATTCCTCACAGTAAATTCCCATAGCTCACGCCAGGGCGTTGCAAATCTACTACGACCACCCTGTATATTCTAACCAATATGAACTCAAATA
>NW_007482943.1:0-295 GCF_000475195.1 Diaphorina citri
GCTGTGGCGCCATCTACCAGGAGATCGTGCAACTACTGCAGCTGGTGAGTACAGAGGGCGCCCCTAGTGGCATTTCCTTGAGTTGCATAGAAAGATATCCTTTATGCGTTAAAGGATATCTTTCGCGTTTTCAAATACATAATTTGATCGATCTCGAGAGAATTCCAAGTCTTACCTAGACTTTTTAAAAAGTCCATCTGTCTGTTTGCTTGTTTTTCAATAACCCTGGAACTGTTAGGTATAGTCCAATTTTGATCAAATTTGGTGAAAGTTATTTCAAATGTCCTAAATCGAA
>NW_007482944.1:0-295 GCF_000475195.1 Diaphorina citri
GCGTTATACCCCCCTTCAGGACCGAATAAGCGGACAATTTTTTCACTGGTGAATTGTGAAAGTTTGAGAGCTAGCTTGAAGGTGACAAAGTGCGTGTGATGTACGTCCATTCTGGGGTCAACTGTGCTTACATGTAGTTTGAGAAGAGATGAATCGTCGAATAGTCTTATGAACTGAAAATGACGTGCTGTTAAAACTACGACTACAACTCTAAATAGGCATGTACCCAATTCTTAAGAGAACATATTCCTTAGAACTAAGTATAAGCTAAGTACGTAGAACTTCTTTTTCTACA
>NW_007482945.1:0-295 GCF_000475195.1 Diaphorina citri
CAATATGACTAGGGCCATGTAGACTATGTTTATCGTCAAGCCCTGTATAAATACAATTACAATTACAATTACAATTACTGTTGCTTCCTTTGGTGCTATTGTACTTATTGCTATCTCTTATTGTTGTTGTTATATTATCTTGTTTTCACTTCTTCACACTTTCTTGTTCTCCCTCTTCTTGTTGTTCTTTTTTTCTTCTTCGTCTTCCTCTTCCTCTTCTTCTTATTCTTCTTCGTCTTCTTCATCCTCTTCTTGTTGTTCTTTTTCTTCTTCTTCTTCTTCTTCTTGATCTTTT
>NW_007482946.1:0-295 GCF_000475195.1 Diaphorina citri
AAGCAAAAAAAAAAAAAAAAAGACTACATCGGGACTTGAACTTGGGACCTCCGGCGTGCTAGACTAGTGTAATACGCAAAGAGCCACAGAACAAAGGTTGCTAAAGGAAAAGAAAATTTCGTCATAAAAGTGATCACAAAATCACAATACTTCCAAAGACCTATGGTGAGTGAGCACGGTACTAAGTGCATCAATTAATTTAGCACATCTCTCACGCAATATAACGCCAGTCAGTTATCAAAGCCATCTCGAATGCACATTGCGAAACACACGTAGGTAAAAGGCAAAAGGACTT
>NW_007482947.1:0-295 GCF_000475195.1 Diaphorina citri
TATAGTTTTCATACTTGGAGTTAATAACACCGGCAAATAACTGCTGGAAAACAACTGGTGGTGTGTCTTTTTTACGGTCTTTGCCCAGACTTAGGTCGACAGGCGGCGAAGAACTTGACCATGGCGGTACAGTCCTTACATAAGGAGCCATATCACTGGAGGAGATGAGGTTGGGGAAGTTAGGCAAGCTCTGAAAACGAGACAAGAAAGGCTTCGGATTGTTGGTAGTGAAATTATAGGGTGACAAATCTTGGTCGAATAGGACTTTATGTACAGGGTTGAAAGGTGAGGCTCT
>NW_007482948.1:0-295 GCF_000475195.1 Diaphorina citri
AATTATTTACCCTTGAACTAATTAAACTCTCTTTTTTTTAAAGTGTATCCAAATAAATACCAAATCTATGCCCAAAAAAAAAGTACCTACATATAAGTATACTCCAAAACTCAATAGAATATACCAAGTTTCCCACAGTAAATATCTTCCTAAGATTTTTCCAATCCTACAACAACAAAAAAAAATTTATCTTCAAACAAAGGGGGAAAAAAAAAATAATAATAATGAAAAAAAAGAACTTTTCTCCTAACTACTGCGTGACCTCCGGTCGGCTGGTGTACGGTTTCAGATGTTT
>NW_007482949.1:0-295 GCF_000475195.1 Diaphorina citri
CAAAGTAGAAAATCAGCCCTCTACCAGCTCTAATAAATTTTCTCATAAAAACAGCAATCCTAATTTAACTCAATCATTTGTCATTCAAAATCCCAAGCAGGTATCTTGTTGCGCTTGTCATAAAGCTCAACATCCTCTCTACAATTGTGAAGCTTTTCTCAAACTTTCTCCAGTGCAGAGATTTGATTTGGTCAAGCAAAATAAAATTTGTATTAATTGCCTTAACGTGAATCATATAGTTACTGCATGCAAATCTAAACATACATGTAATCATTGTTCTAGTAAACATAATACT
>NW_007482950.1:0-295 GCF_000475195.1 Diaphorina citri
CCTCTTCACATCGAGAAATCAAAGTGCCTATGTGAAGTCTGATGCACGCTTCTAATAGAAACGGACTTGGAGTCGCGCCGAAAACGACTCTACAGTGTCTGAGTACTTGTAATTCGCCATCTTCAGTACGCCACAAAAAACGTAAGAAGTCTCTGTCTCTAGGCGTTATGCTAATCTGTAAGAAGGCCTTAGCGATATCCCCTGATATTCCGAATTTCTCTTGTCGAAATTTCGCTAGTGCGGCGGGAATCTTTTCTAACAGATTTGGTCCTGATTCTAAGCATTCATTCAATGA
>NW_007482951.1:0-295 GCF_000475195.1 Diaphorina citri
TTTTTTTTTTTTTTTTTTTTTTTTTTTTTTTTTTTTTTTTTTTTTTTGGCGGTTTTCAGCTACAATGACTAAACGGTTAGAGATATTGTAAAAGTTAGGGTGGAAGAACACCATTCAATAGGATAAGGAAAGTCGTGTGATGTTCACACCAGATTTTTTTGCTTTTAATAAACAAAGCCAGCCTAGTTAGCTTGGTTGGTAGTGCGTCTGCCTTGTAAGCGCTAGGTCACGGGATTCTCGCCCGGGGCAGAATTTTATCCTGAACGGATAATGTTTGTTCTCGGAACGGCTGGCT
>NW_007482952.1:0-295 GCF_000475195.1 Diaphorina citri
GAGTGTTGGGTCCATTACAGTCATTTCTGGGAGTGTTGGGTCCATTACAGTCATTTCTGGGAGTGTTGGGTCCATTACTGTCATTTCTGGGAGTGTTGGGTCCGTTACAGTCATTTCTGGGAGTGTTGGGTCCATTACAGTCATTTCTGGGAGTGTTGGGTCCATTACTGTCATTTCTAGGAGTGTTGGGTCCATTACAGTCATTTCTGAGAGTGTGGGGTCCATTACAGTCATTTCTGGGAGTGTTGGGTCCATTACAGTCATTTCTGAGAGTGTTGGGTCCATTACAGTCATT
>NW_007482953.1:0-295 GCF_000475195.1 Diaphorina citri
AAGATGCTTCAAATGATAATGTATGCGAGATAAATACTGCTGATAAAGAGAAAGAAGATGGACGGAGTATAAATCAGTTGTAAGACAATGTAATGCTGAATGAGAAGGAGGACATAGGTAGAAGTAAAAGCTATGAAAGCGATGGCAAACATTAGAAGGAGTGCTCAAATATTGGTACCGAAAAGACAGTGTCATTAAAAGATATTCTTAGTAATCCTAGTGTTGACAAAGGAGCATTAAGGATAGCCCCCAGACCACAACCATTAAGTCAAAAAATATCCTCTCAAATGCCTTC
>NW_007482954.1:0-295 GCF_000475195.1 Diaphorina citri
ACAAGTAGGGTATAACTAGTAAGTATGTAGGTACTTTACACTATTTTTCATATCATAATACTTGGTATGTGTGAGTAAATAACCAAGTAAATGATGTAAGAAATAATAAGTACCTAGATGCACTTGTACCTTTTAAAATCATGATACTTAATGTTTTATAACGGTTTTGATTTTGTAGCCATAAAAAAATAAAAAAAGTAGGTTTGTGTCGTATAAGTAGGTATTCTAAGACCTTTTTTTCTGATGTAAAATCTCTTCTTTTCTATCTTATTTCAGATCTGCCAGAGAAAGTTAT
>NW_007482955.1:0-295 GCF_000475195.1 Diaphorina citri
GGCCTGTTTCAGATTCTGTTTGGAGAGATAATGAAAAATTAAAGGTTTTCTTTTAGAAAGAGTTCATCAGTTGTGGGGGGAGGGGGTATCTTTAACAATATTTTTTCAAACTAGGGGAAGTTATAATAAGTTAAATTTGTGTTGCCAAGTACCACAGACGTGAAAGAATGGATAACAGCCTAAGAATATTTCAATTTTTTTTTTTTTTCCAATGGAACTCACCTCAGTTCTAACTTCTAACACATTTTTAAATTCGGTTGACATGGACGCAAGTTTTGATTGCAATGCTAACACA
>NW_007482956.1:0-295 GCF_000475195.1 Diaphorina citri
TCTATGTTGTCATCAACAGCCATTGATCAACAGGGTGAATCTATGTTGTCAAGGCAGTGTGGGTGGTTTACAGCTATCAACTTTGGACACAGGTTTATACAAAAATGACTTTACAGACCACATGCATCCAATATACCTAGCAGTTGTTTCAAACCGCGGTAAAACTCGTCTTAAAAAAAAGTAATAACAATATCATTTAATTCTCTTCTTTTCTAGTGTGGAGTGGCGTAAGAGTGACATCCCGTGGGCGTCACGCTGGGATATCTACCTGTCTATGAGTGACACTCACATTCAT
>NW_007482957.1:0-295 GCF_000475195.1 Diaphorina citri
GTGGTCTTGATGGGACATCAGATGGCAGCCAGTTATGGTTCTTAGGGCTGAGTTTTGTGCCACCTGGAGCTTTTGCCAGTTTGTGTTGCTGATTTGGGGTGTCCAAATAGGAGCTGCATAGTTGAGGAGGGATCTTCCAATGGCCTTGTACGTTACGGTAAGTGTCTCTTTGTCTTTTCCCCAGCTCGTTCCGGCTAGACACTTCAGGATGTTATTGCGTTGACGCACTCTTTGGGACATGAGTTTGGCATGTTCTGCAAATGTCAGAAGGCTGTCAAAGATTACACCCAGAAGT
>NW_007482958.1:0-295 GCF_000475195.1 Diaphorina citri
CTTGAGTTTGGCTGGAGTGAGACGGCGGGGTCTGTTAGCAACAGGAGGGCCGGGACAACAACAACAACAACAACAACAACAACACCAACACCAACAACAACAGATACAACAACAACAACAACAACAATAACAACAACAACAACAACAACAACGACACCACCAACAACAACAACAACAACAACAACAACAACAACAACTCACGGTAATAAGAAGATCCGTAGGTACCTACGTTACCTACTAATTATGTTAAAATACATACTTAGAAAAAAGGCGTGAGATCCCCCACAAAAACACA
>NW_007482959.1:0-295 GCF_000475195.1 Diaphorina citri
GTCTGTCTGTCTGTCCCCATAGAAGGACTTATCCAAACCTGGTCGACCTATATATCAAATTAAAGGTCTTTTTACCATCAGGAACACGAAAGTGATGGTGCAAATTTTGTCCAGAAAACCAAAAAAACCAGAAAAACTGTTTTTTGGGGGATTTTTTTCACATTTTTTCACACAAATGAGCTTTGATCTTGAAATTTGTCGCGACGACCTATGAAAGTATGAACTCAAAGCGAGAAAGTTTTAGATAACACTTCAGTCGATCATTTAAGACCGGTTTTAGCGTCACCTATGTTAA
>NW_007482960.1:0-295 GCF_000475195.1 Diaphorina citri
GAGCAAATCATTTCTAAGAAACAAGAATCAGTCAATCCGTCGTGTTGGTGTTTCTTAGAATCCTGATGGTTGAGTGGAAGAGTGAGCCGGAATATATTACCTGTGAATAACCTCTGGCAGGCAGTTTATTATTATTATTATTTTTCAATAGGTTTGATTGAGGGACTTTGAACTGGGAATAGACCAGGTTGGTCTGGCTCGGGGCACTTTAATTAACCAGGGAATAGACCAGCTTAGTCTGGCTGGGGGACTTTAAACAGGGAGTAGACCAGCTTAGTCTGGCTGGGCAGTACTG
>NW_007482961.1:0-295 GCF_000475195.1 Diaphorina citri
TTTTTTTATTGATGAACATACTGCAATATATTGACAATATTAGTATTGTCAATAATATTGACAGTGTGCGGGGGGTATAAGAACAAATGGAACAAATCACAAATCGTAGGTTGCACTTTTTTGAGATTTGAGTTTTTTAAAAAATCGATAATTTTTGAAATTTTCGCGGTACCTAGGTACATTTTTATTTTTTGCCAACTTCCTTTCTTAGAAAAATGACGTCTGCCTAGACCGCACAGTTTTACGCGTCAGGATCCCGCTAGTGTCGCTAGTGTTGTTTTTTCAAAACGTGTTT
>NW_007482962.1:0-295 GCF_000475195.1 Diaphorina citri
ACAAGGAAATGGAATTGATTGACTATTTCTACAGTCACTCATGTTTAGCATGTTACCTCAGGAATACCTTGACTTGCGGACAGAAGAGTTTGTGTTGCATGATTTCCGCATAAATTTTTGTGGAGTGAAAATCATACGTAAATTCCATCTCTCACAAAATCTTGTACCTACTAATTCCAATTCACTCTGAGCTTTTCTCAAGGACACATTAAAGTTCAAGGCTCTCATCTCCTTCCTGTTTTTCAGAAATAAAAGTATACCTACTCAATAAATAAAACTCGAAGTTTCTGTTTTA
>NW_007482963.1:0-295 GCF_000475195.1 Diaphorina citri
GGTTTTTTTTTTTTTTTTTTTTTTTTTTTTTTTTTTTTTTTTTAGTGGTTGAATGATTTTGAAATGTTTTTATATTTTCATCCGTTTCTTGATTTTCTTAATCGATTTCTAGTTACAGACCCTGTTTGTTTAATTTAAGAATTTCAAATTGTAAACCCTCTTTTCACTCATCTGCACCTGTGTTAAATTTCAAAGCTTGATTTTTTCTCATTTATCCAAGGTACTTTAACCTACCTACCTACATATTGTCTTCATGACATTAAAAAAAAAAAAAAAAAAAAAAAAAAAACCAAAA
>NW_007482964.1:0-295 GCF_000475195.1 Diaphorina citri
TTTAATTCCTTGATTGGCCATCAAGACTTTGCATTACCTATATAATCTTCCAATGATTATTTTTTGTTTCCAATTTCATAATTGATTAGGTACTACTATTTTTACCTATTCGCGTATGATGATCGCGTACCTACTCGACAACATAAATGAGCGGAATTATTTAGATTGGATTTGATTTATTTTGTCATTGCAGGTTTTAGTGGTTACAAAATTGAGTCAAAGCGTCGATCAACTCTACTTAGGATGGCAATAAAGTGTCAGTCCAACGAAGAACCCAAAGATTCTAAGCCACCTG
>NW_007482965.1:0-295 GCF_000475195.1 Diaphorina citri
TTTATCGTAAAAAGTCGTCGTGCTTCGGGAAAACGAATGACAAGCTGGGCACAATGGCACACCGCTTACTCAAGAAAAGTGTCAGAAAACGACCCAACCCTCAAACTTTGGAAAATTCACATGTTATACAGGTAGTTTTTGAATTTTCTAGACTCCAGCCACGTTAACCATGCTAACCTTATCATAAAAGTTGGATCATAACCCCAGGCTTTCAGGCCAACTGCTCAATTTCGCCATCATGAATACAAATTCTACGTATATTTATATTTACCAATTTTATTAGTTTAAATAATCA
>NW_007482966.1:0-295 GCF_000475195.1 Diaphorina citri
CTTTCTTCATTCCAAACGGAAGCATAATTTTCTCTTTTCTTCTTGAATTTATTTATTTACAAATAATTCAACGGGCGGACCCTTTATTCAATTTATCTGTGCATATTATATACAATTGTATGTGGTACAATGCTAAGACTAAATACCTTTACCAAGTACCTACATATAATAATTAACCCTAACTAAACCTATTCCAAATTATAAGATGAAATTGCAAAGAGATCAACTTAAAAATATAAGTATATCGTATATCTGAGTTTAAAAAAAAAAAAAAAAAAAAAAAAAAAAAAAAAAA
>NW_007482967.1:0-295 GCF_000475195.1 Diaphorina citri
GGACCACATAGTTTTAATTCTCACTGGCTTTTCTTCTTTGCCAGTAGGTAGGTCCATTATTATTTATGATTATTATTAGATAATGATAATTAGTTTATTTACCTATTTACTAATATTTTCATTATTATTAACTACCTACCTATTATTATTATTTTCAATAGTTTGTCTGTTTCTTGCTGACAGGTAATACAAAAAATGTTTCAATTTAGTTTACACATTTCTATTAAAGTGAATATATCCGTGATGGACTCAATCAATAGCTATTTTATTCCTCTAACCTCACATATAATTAGAT
>NW_007482968.1:0-295 GCF_000475195.1 Diaphorina citri
AGTGAGTTATAAAGAACTACTCTTTTCAGTGAACTACTCAGTCAATGAGTCCCATTTTAAAACATGATATAACTCACTTTTCAACTCCTTTTTGAGTTAGGATCCTGACTCATTGACTGAGTAGTCCACGAGTTAGGATCCTGACTCATTGACTGAGTAGTCCACTGAAAAGAGTAGTTCTTTTTTATAACCGACTCACTATTTACCCAATTACACATATCTGCCTTAACCCCTTGATTATAACCAAGTTAAATTATTTGGCAACCCTGTAATGCCTCACTGGTGTAAATACAAG
>NW_007482969.1:0-295 GCF_000475195.1 Diaphorina citri
GGTCGGAGTGACGTAGGGCATCATGCGTTGATCACCTATCTCTCCGGTCAGTGTCTATTTTCCCAAATTGATGTTACTCCTAGTAAGTAATTTCTCCTAAATTATTGGCAGTCTTGTTTCTTCAGAGATGCTGGTCGGAGTGACGTAGGGCATCATGCGTTGATCACCTATCTCTCCGGTCAGTGTCTATTTTCCCGAATTGATGTTACTTCTAGTAAGTAATTTCTCCTAAATTATTGGCAGTCTTGTTTCTTCAGAGATGCTGGTCGGAGTGACGTAGGGCATCATGCGTTGA
>NW_007482970.1:0-295 GCF_000475195.1 Diaphorina citri
ACAACCCTGTGCTAGAGAGAGATGAGTACCAATTACCCATTGCTTTGAGCATGTGGACCATACACGTTACCAGAATCAACAGAATGTCAGGTTCTTGAACATCATCACTAATCACTAGTAGAATTGTATTACCTAGTGAAAGTCTTTTTGGAAGTGAGATGAGAGAAATACACCTAATTAAGGTAAATAGGTACTCTTCTTTTTCTAATATCCCCCTAGAAAAGTTTTTTGAATTGAATAGTGCTGATCTGCTGATGTAGAGGATCATTTCCCATCTCGAGTCTATCTAAATAAT
>NW_007482971.1:0-295 GCF_000475195.1 Diaphorina citri
GACGTTACCGAGTTCACTCCCGACCCAACTTTTAGTTTATTACTCGCCTCAGTGAACTCGTTGTAATCCTTTCACGAGTCGGAGTGAACTCGGGTAGAAAAAAAAGGTCAAGGGGAGCGAATTCGTTACTGCCCGAAATTTGGTACACATATCACACTCACACATGTGAGACTTTCGTTAATACGGATAAATGGATGTATAAATGATTGAACCATACAGGAAAATCCATTTCATATTGTTAGCTTTACCTTGCATAGGCATACACATTCCGGACATATTCATTATCAGCATTAGA
>NW_007482972.1:0-295 GCF_000475195.1 Diaphorina citri
TAGTGTACATTCGAATTCGACTGAAATCGATCGACAAGGACTGGAACTCATCTTAAGTAGATTTGTATTTTCCTTTCGGAAACGGAACTGATTCCGGTGGAGCGCCATTTTGGATTTCCTATGGTTTTGTACAGGTTCCCATTTCAGATTCCATAATAAAACCGGTTCCGATTTCGAAAATTTCCCGAATGGAAAAGACACCGTAGCTAAGATCAAAGGATTTTGAGTAGATTGTGTGAACGTGTTTCAGCCAATGTGGATCATAGTTCATAGTGTAGACGCCACTTATTATTTA
>NW_007482973.1:0-295 GCF_000475195.1 Diaphorina citri
CATGTAAAAATGAGCTTTCTTTTTCACTGTTGTGGCTCCTGAATAATTACCAAATAGATCATTGAAGTTAACCTTTCCATGTTTTGGTAGTATCCAGATGGGTGGCCATCTGAGCAATTACATGCTGCTGGTTCTATCTGGCCTGATAAAAAAAAGGGTTAATTATGATTAGATAGAGCAAGGTTATGTGCTGATAGCAACTTTATGAAAATATTTTTAAATAAGTTCAAGGAGGATAGGTACTCATAAATTTACTATCAGCAAATAAATTGCTCTGTGTAATCAACAAAAAAGA
>NW_007482974.1:0-295 GCF_000475195.1 Diaphorina citri
GTTTGCTTACTATCTTTTTCACACAGAGACAAAATAACAATGTTTTTGTTGGCGCTTTAACTAGTGAATACCCAGAATCTTTTGGTTATGAAACATGCAAAAATAACTCATCATAATAAAGTGTTTATTACAACAAAAAAAAATCCCCTTGATCCCCAGCAAATTTTTCTTTAAATTCGATATTGTCCTGTTATTAGAAGGTGATTGTGTAGGTATCTTTTTCAAAAAAAGATAATGAACTTTATTTTTCAATAAGACAGAACAAACATAAAGCAAACAATAATAGGTAAGTAGT
>NW_007482975.1:0-295 GCF_000475195.1 Diaphorina citri
CCGAAATCGAAGAAAGAACGACAAGACGATAGGAGAAAGCCCGTCGTTCCTACAACGACCCTTTTCTGTTAAGATAAAATCCGCTCCGGGCAGGAATCGACCTAGCGCTTACAAGTACTTTACCTTCCAAACTAAATAAAAAACATATACATACCTATACATAGCTAACGAGACTGACTACTTGAGCTTTAAAAAAGACATGTTTCGTCGACTTTATCTAACCTCTCTTTCCCTTCTCGTCTGTTTTCAGTTCCAAAGCAGCAGCAGTAGTTCCGGCTGTGGGTCAGTTGCCAGC
>NW_007482976.1:0-295 GCF_000475195.1 Diaphorina citri
GATGACAAGCTACTGGCGTTTGGCTTTTGGCCAGAATTCCGGTGTTAACCCCTTCGTTTGTGAGGTTCCCCCATGTGTGGCATAAATATTGGCAGCCCTTTATTTAAATGAATTTCATTATTGGATAGACGGATAGGTTTGATGGGGTTGTTTGAATGGGTTAATTTTTTTGTACCATTTCTTTCGCACATTTTTTTTATTTCTCTTTTTTCATGTTCTTCTTTTTCTTCTTCCTTGTCTTTATTTTATTTTTATGACGATTTTAGTTCTCTTTTAAACTAATTTCGCAGTACTG
>NW_007482977.1:0-295 GCF_000475195.1 Diaphorina citri
AAAGTAAAGAAAAAATTATTTTGTAGATATTACTGTATAATTTGTATTAATAAATACACTCGCACACCCGTTGTATTGAATCGTTTTTTTTTCCTGTAGGTTTATCTCCATTAAAAAGTTCGCCCCAGGCGGGAATCGAACCCGCGACCTACCGCTTTGAACTCACCATTAATATGAGCATCTCTCTTCTTCAGCCACTCGTACTTGAGCACAGGCACGCTGGAGTAGGTAGCGGTGACCAAAATGTCGGCATCGCGGGCCGCATCTTCCCCGTGTTCGTAGGCTTGGACCGCGG
>NW_007482978.1:0-295 GCF_000475195.1 Diaphorina citri
TGCTTGAATAGGACTAAGGGGCCCTTTACCGCAGCAACAAGGTAATACACTAATAATTAAAAGACTTAGAATAAAGTTCACCAAAAGACATTGAAATCAGCATTAATCAGAAAATAACCAAACATTAGTCATTTCCCCTTATGGATGGTTCCTTCTGGTAATTGCTGTCCAATTGTATTGCTAAAAACATTTATTTTATTAATGTATTACTAATAAGTTAGGTAGTTACCTATTTCTTCAATGATAAGACCTAAGTTATACCTTTTCCGAAAAATTTTGGTTTACACGGGGCATC
>NW_007482979.1:0-295 GCF_000475195.1 Diaphorina citri
TTTATCATTTTCAACTCAGGGGTTCCCAAAGTATGTTCCAACTGCGGCCCAAAAGTATGGGGCTCAATCAAACTTTTTTAAGTAGTAGCATGTTTTGTCCCAAAGGATTAATGAATGGCAAACTTGAGAGGGAGAGAAAGAGAACGGGAGGAGAGACTTATTATGTCTAGAGCTATTAGAACAAAAGCACATCAATGTAGGTATTGAACTTTAGTTTAAAAAAAAGTTTGATAACCACTTGATTTTTTTCTCCTATAAAACAAAGGAGAGCTGTTAGATAAACAGGGGATTATAA
>NW_007482980.1:0-295 GCF_000475195.1 Diaphorina citri
ATAGTAGTAGCCTACTGCTGGAGTAAAGGGACTTTTCAGTCCTATGCGAGCAGTATAAATAAGCACTATTATTACTTTAACTATAATATTATAATACATTTATCTCAAGTATTGTTCAGTAATATGTCAGGGATGATAAGGGACATACTACGGGATGGACACAGACCACACGAGTCTAAATGTTGTAGGTATAGTTCATCCAGATCAATGTGACAGCCAATGAGTCATCAACCCAAAATGAAGGAACCAATCAGATTGCAGGAAATCCTTACATTGTTGCAATTGAGGTAAAGGT
>NW_007482981.1:0-295 GCF_000475195.1 Diaphorina citri
TACATTAGTGATTTTGATTCGAGGTTCAATGGAATCAATCAAAATCACACCATTATACCCAGAACTTGTTAGCTAGGGAAAAAAATCAATGTGATTAAGGCATTGGTATTATCGAGTGGTTCTCAGAGCATGAGTATGTGCTTCTCCTGTTTATAAGTAACACAGTTCAGGATAAAATCCGCCCGAAGCGTATTTTATCTTGAACGGATAATGTTCATTCTCGGAACGGCTAGCTTTCTCCAATCCTGTCTTACTTCTCTCTTCGCATTAGGGACGAAAAGACCTTAGCAGTTAC
>NW_007482982.1:0-295 GCF_000475195.1 Diaphorina citri
GTAACCTCATGTATGCTGGGGGTGGGGATTTTTATTGCTCACAGTGGGATAAATTCAAAAGAACATAATAGGGTAGTGATAGGTAAGACTAGAGTCCTTCACTGAGCACCTCTCACCTTCTGTTCAGAAAAATTATTACACCATTTATTTTTTCCTGTAGTAAGCAGTGTGTTGTAGAAAACATCTTGGCTCCTAAATCTAGCATTGTATGTATGGGTATTATATAATTTACACATCATGTTGCAATGAATATTGGCTAGTTTTCAATGTTAGCACATGTGTAAACAGCATCTAT
>NW_007482983.1:0-295 GCF_000475195.1 Diaphorina citri
AAAATTAATAAGAGAACTCGAACGTTATAAAATGAGTGCAAATAAGTTGAACTCAGAATGCAGAAGAACAAGTTGGGTAAGGGTCATCTGATTCAGTAGATTTAGATTTTGGTCAGAAAGATTCAAAACACAATTAATATGAGCCTCATTGCAAGTTGCAACCTACTATTTGTCAACATCACCACTTTTTAGGAGTCGAGTGTTGTTGGTTTACTTGAGTGAATAAAGATAATCAAGAATCAACATTATTCAGAGTTAACAAGGTATAGAAAGAAGTAAATACTTACAATACATA
>NW_007482984.1:0-295 GCF_000475195.1 Diaphorina citri
AGAGGGAGCGTGGTTTTGAAGAAACTCTTTTGTTCATATCCAAATACCAGAGTTTTCCGTCCAGAAAGGGGGCAAAATCTTCCAGCTCAAAAAATGTGTGTTAGCCAGTGACTTCCTCTGCATAGACAGATGTTTGCATGTCTAAATTTCGTGTGTAGCAATGGAAATTAGCATAAAATAGTAAAACAGCTAGTAGGTATAACAGAGGAAGATATAAAGAGTAGGTACTTAAAGCCCAGACTTCAAAAAACGTAAAACAAAGTTACTAGTCGATAAAAACCTAACAAATTCTAGC
>NW_007482985.1:0-295 GCF_000475195.1 Diaphorina citri
TCCAACATTGCATATCTCATGAACCCCTTTTGGAATAGGAAAACGTTTTCCCTCTTTCTCTCTCTCCATCGCTCTCTTTCTGTTTCTATCTTCTCCCTCTCTTTCTCTCTCTCTCTCTCTCTCTCTGTTTCTAGCTCTCTCTCTATCTTTCCTTTCTTGAGCGTCCTGTACTTGCATTTTAAATCCGTTGTTAACTAGACAGAGAAAGAGAGAGAGAGAGAAAGGAGAGACTGACAGAGAGAAAGACTTTGTGAGGATTTGAGAGTGAAGTAGAGAATTGAAAAAAAAAAAAAAA
>NW_007482986.1:0-295 GCF_000475195.1 Diaphorina citri
CTGGAGCTGAGCTTTCCACTTGCGCTCGTCCGAAAGGTCTACGTTGGTGCCGAAACGTAACATCTTCGTTCCGGGTGGGGCTTTTACACCGGGGACACTCTGTAATATAAAGAAAATAATTAATGTGAAATCACTTTGATCTCAGGTACCATAAGCTTTGTACAAAACAATACAGACATTAATTAGTTCACTGCCAGCCAATTTATCTCAGAGGGTAGCGTGTCTGATTTGTAAGCGCTAGGTCGCGGGTTCTATTTCTGCCCGGGTCAAACTTATAACAATATGGGTTTTCCCC
>NW_007482987.1:0-295 GCF_000475195.1 Diaphorina citri
TTTATTTGTGTTGGTAGTGCATTATAGAAAGTATGTCCACTAATGATTGTACTTTTAGTCGTTTTTTCTAATTTACAGAATGGCATGTGTATACTTTCCCCTCTTAAGTTGTATTCTATAGATCTTTTCATTTTGAGTATTTCATTATGTTCATCTCTGTTTTTGTATGTTTTAATAAATAATATTGTTCTAAATATATATAAACTAAACAAAGTGAAGAGTGATTCGTTTTTAAATGTTTCTCTGCATGATTCCATGTATTTTAAGTTAAATATTATCCTAACTGCTTTTTTTT
>NW_007482988.1:0-295 GCF_000475195.1 Diaphorina citri
CAAAAATTCATTTCTGGAAAAATCAAATATGGAAGAGAAAAGCGCACCGAAAAAAAAATCAACACCCGAAAATTCCGATTGGAAAATCAAAACACAACTGAAGTGGAAGTGCTTGAACCTGTGACCTACTGACCAAAATCATGGGGCTAAACTTGCAGCCAACTTGTCTGGGCCAAACAAAAACCAAAGTTCCCCAACAAGGAAGGTCAAAATGTGGACAGGTTAATGCAAGCTTTGACCTAGAGGAATTTTCACACTGGCCTTGATTGACCCTTTGATATCCTAGCGGTCTGAA
>NW_007482989.1:0-295 GCF_000475195.1 Diaphorina citri
CAGGCACTCTTGAGGATGAAGATGATGAAGCCATATTCAAATCGGACATTGATTGGACCATGTATTGGAAATCTCTCTACAAAGATGTCACAGAAGAAGATATTATCAACTATGAAACCAAATACAAAGGTGAGTTTCAGCTGCCACAACCTCCTTTAGAAACAATTTTGTTTCCACTGTAAACTTCCTTTAGAATCACTGTTAAATCTCCTTTAGAATCACTGTTGACCTCTTTTAGAACCAGATTTATTCCTACCATAGGAAATTCGAAATTACTCTTGTCAGCCTTGTCAGC
>NW_007482990.1:0-295 GCF_000475195.1 Diaphorina citri
GTGTATAACACCCCTACACAAAAACAAAGGTCCTGTAGACGTTCTTGGACAATACCGCCCAGTAGGTACCCTACCACTAGCTGAGAAAGTTTTGGAAAAGCATCTAAATATTCAAACAAATAACTACCTACACGACAATAATATTTTGCCAAACTTTCAGCATGGGTTCCAGGGGGGAAAAAGTACAATCACTCTGTTACAGGAGACAGCGGACCAAGTGAATACGGCCCTGGATCACCAAACTTTCAGCATGGGTTCCAGGGGGGAAAAAGTACAATCACTCTGTTACAGGAGA
>NW_007482991.1:0-295 GCF_000475195.1 Diaphorina citri
GCTAACCTAATCCAACCCAACCTAACCTAACCTAACCAACCCAAGCTAACCTAACCTAACCTAACCCAACCCAAGCTACAGATAGACAGATTAATCTTGTTTGTCAAAGTACACAACATTGCTTTCTGTGAGGCTGAAACAGATCCATACATCTTACATATTCTTCATTGTTCATTGCAACAGACAATGTATTAATTAGACTTACTTTATCATAGACACTTGTTGCTATCTTGAAGGCCTAGAAGCTAGAAGCCCAGATCTTCCGTCTTTTTACTGTGTTACTATAATTGTCTAC
>NW_007482992.1:0-295 GCF_000475195.1 Diaphorina citri
CTTGTGATTGCGTATAATACCTATTTCTCTCGAGGATGAATTTCAAGAAACAATAGAGGAAATATGATATTGGAGTCAGGACCAACATCACGAGGGAAGATTCTGGGAAGGAAGGAAAGAGAGAAGGAAGGAGAGGAAGCGTTTTCGATTCTACTCACGGTAATGGAAGATTTCAGTGCTCACGGTTTCGACTTCGATTTTACACACGGTAATGGAAGATTTCAGGAGTGCAATTATTATTCTCCATATTCTGAGAAGTCTCAAATATGAAATCCTGCACCTCAATTATTCAAGT
>NW_007482993.1:0-295 GCF_000475195.1 Diaphorina citri
AGAGCCGTTTCCATTCTTCTCTTTCTTGCCAGTGTTCATTCTGTGCGGATTCCCTCTATGGCGGAGTCTACGGTATCATTAACATAAGTGCATATCAATAACTAAAGGTTCTTTGAGAACTAAAGGTTCTTTCTGGTGAAAGATTGCCAAGATAGGTACAGAAAAATAACATGACATCCGAGTGTAAAACAGTTGGGCACATCCGATTTTCTTCAAAATTTGTTCAACGGAATTGAACGGACTAACCCAAGAAGTAACCGACCAATGAAAAGTAGAGAAAGATTTTAGACGAGTT
>NW_007482994.1:0-295 GCF_000475195.1 Diaphorina citri
CCTCTTATCAATTTCAGGACCAGTCGAGATGCCAGTCATAACCGGATGTGACCAAGGGTTGGACCGAATGGACAAAAAATCATTGATAATGCATAAAAGACTCTAATCATTATGAGTTATGAACAAACTAATGCAGAGCTCCTGTATTTCTCAATGGTAAGTTGTTTGAGTTTCAATACAGCCATTAGAAAAAAGAAAAGAAAATCGAATAGACTCTATTAAATGCTGATTTATGACAATCGCATATTTTACATACGCATTTCTAAGAAAATCACTCCCTGGAAAATGATTCAGG
>NW_007482995.1:0-295 GCF_000475195.1 Diaphorina citri
AACATCAATGCATGTGGATCATTAAAATTTGTGCTCCCCGAACTGAGCGGGGTCGATTTTTGGTGTGAATTTTTGTTCGAGGAAAGATAATGGATTTTTATACCCCCTACTAAGATACTGACTTATACTGACTTTTAAAGCAAAGCCCTACGGGCCAGTTTAACTCAGTATTATACACGAAAAGCCCACTTTGACACGTAGGCGTGGGACCAAACAGACCTAAAGAATGGGTTGAGTTTATACCAATCAGCCCTACGGATTACGTAGTAACTATGAAGCTATCAGAAACATTTTC
>NW_007482996.1:0-295 GCF_000475195.1 Diaphorina citri
AATCTCTCATCACATTTTAGACCTAATCGCTCATTTGAGGGCTCCAGAGTCCAGAGGACAAACACTACTAAGTTTTTTTTTCATTCAAATGTAATAAAATAACTGTAATAAGAAAGTATTGTAATCGGATGAAATTTTATTCGGTCCTTATTAGTTACTCGTTCTTATAATATGATCTTAGGGGTTTCAGCGTTTCATGTAGGTACTTGGCGTTTCTTGCACACGACAGGTTTTTCTCGGCGCCACACTCCCAGCACGGAGTCAATCATCCAGAAGTTGAGATTAGTACTGCACG
>NW_007482997.1:0-295 GCF_000475195.1 Diaphorina citri
GTCCAAATAAAGGTCCATGCCAAATTTGGTGCTTTCCTGACGAAATGCAGCTTTTTTGACGTTAGGCCACCGACTACTTAAGAAGCTCTACAAAGCAACACCAATACATTATTTGTCAACCAGTAGCGTAATCTCAGGCCAGCCACTCATTATCTGGTAGACCTGAGAGGTGCACCTGATCAGGTCCACCTGTTATCTCTACCTGATATTTGTGTTATGAGTGGCTGGTCTAAGCTCACTAGGCTCATAAAGCACCGAAGAGAGAAGAAAGACAGGTAGGAGAAAGCCAGTCGTT
>NW_007482998.1:0-295 GCF_000475195.1 Diaphorina citri
TTTGTACCAATACCAAAAGTTATCAATTATTTACAAACTTCAGGTCGAACCGACAGATGACAGCTTGCCTCAAGTCCTAGGACATCTGGAATGGAAAGCATCTGGACTGGAATGGATGGATTCCGGAAGGGTTCAACATTATGTTAAGCTATATGTGCTTGCTGATTTTATGCCAAATTTCAAACGTCCAGCTGTGACAGAAGGGGTAGAAAGGAAGTACTAGAAAATCGATTGACTGATTCACTCAAAAATATTATGAAACATTTCCTGATGTCGTAGTACGAAGGTACAGCGT
>NW_007482999.1:0-295 GCF_000475195.1 Diaphorina citri
GTCGACAACAAGGCGACACCCAAGCTCTCTCTCTCTCTCCTTTTCACACCCGTTCTATTTCTCTTTCTATCTCCCTCTCCCCTTTCTCTATCTTTCCTGCTCTCTCCTTTCTCTGTTTTTCCTTCTCTCTCCTTTCTCTTTTTTTCCTGCTCTCTCCTTTCTCTGTTTTTCCTTCTCTCTCCTTTCACTGTTTTTCCTTTCTCTCTCTCTCTCTCTCTCTCAGGGTGTCTACCAAAATGGAAAAATAAAATTCCCTGACTTTTCCCGGTTTTCCAGTCCAATTTTTCAAAATTTC
>NW_007483000.1:0-295 GCF_000475195.1 Diaphorina citri
TTCTGAAGCTCGTTTTTCCTCTTTTTCCTATGGTTTAGTACAGACGCTACCATGCCAAAAGAAGGGAAACGAGCTTCAGAAGTTGGGAAATTCTGAAAGTAAAATACGACTTGGGCCGGTCACTCACTAACTAGTAGACCTGACAGGTATGGCTAAACAGATCCGTCTGTCAGGTCTACCTGATAGTGAGTGGCCGGCCTTGGCCTTTTCGTGAAAAATTGAGTTCCGTGTGTACTCACCCTCAAGAATTTCCACACTTTCTGATGAATGCTGACAAAGGACTTGTACCCGCTCA
>NW_007483001.1:0-295 GCF_000475195.1 Diaphorina citri
GAACGGGACGCCGGGACACCCCCTGAAATTCGGGACTGTCCCGGCCAATTCGGGACGTTTGGCAAGCCTACTTATATGGATCTATAGCTTCCTCCTTTTTAAATTCTCACCACTCGTCACTGGGTACCTACCTATTTAATTTGTGTTATGTAACATCTGATTGTTTTCGGTTAATTGTTAATTACTTTCCGGGGGAAAACTCACATTTAAAACATCATTATTATTGTTATTATTCTTTGAAATATGATGTAACTCCTTGAATTTCAGAGAAAATTCCCATTTCTCCTTCATATAT
>NW_007483002.1:0-295 GCF_000475195.1 Diaphorina citri
CCGCCACGGGCGGGGATCGAACCCGCGGCCTAGCGCTTACAAGGCAGACGCGCTACCAACTAAGCAAACTAGGCTGGCACCCTAACATTAATACTGTCCTTTTCAACTTACGAGTATCCATATCCAATGCGGATTTCAAACCCTAGCACCCCACACCCACTAATGTCATTGCTGTCTGGCACAGTGCATACCTATTGATATACCAGGCGGTCATACAAATGATATTTTTTTACAAAGGATCGTATGAACAAGTTCGCCAGCCTATTTAGCTTGGAGGGTAGTCCGTCTACAGTAC
>NW_007483003.1:0-295 GCF_000475195.1 Diaphorina citri
ATCCAGAAAGATTTCCAAGCTGATCATTGACCCTGCACCTTCAGTTTAGGTGACCTTGAGTCAACCAATGAGCATCAATTCATCGTCTTCTCGATGAATTGCCTTAAATACAAAATAATTTGTTTTTGAAAAATTTTCCTGAAACATTGTTTCTGAAATTTATCTCGAAACTTCGGAATGATCGTTCTGCGGGGTCTCATAAGAATGTGTACGTTTGTTTTTTTCATCTTTCGGCTTCATATTTAATTCCTCGTTCTGCGGGCACCCTAACTAACGATTATAATGTTTTTTTTTT
>NW_007483004.1:0-295 GCF_000475195.1 Diaphorina citri
TGTTTGTATATTTGTTTAACAAAATGTTTTACAAATTTTACAAAAAGATTGGGTTGGCAGTATTAAAAATTGACACTAACTATTGAACGTGCAAATTAATAATATAAAAGAAAAGTTTAAATACAAGTCTCAGCATTAAATGTTTAAATAATATAAACTGGAAAAGTAGAAATCTAAAATGTAAATAGTTACTCCTCCTAGTTTTATGCTTTTGCATTTTCCTTTCCTTTCCTTTCCATATTATTTCTGCAACTGCAAATTGCATACCTATCAATAATATTAATCATAATGAAAT
>NW_007483006.1:0-295 GCF_000475195.1 Diaphorina citri
TAAGTTATATTTCTCCTACCATAATGGCGGAACCATGATTTCATGTGACACATGAATCTGTCCGCAAAAGGTTAACTCTCATGCTTTGCTTTCTTCTCTTTCCAAGAATCAGTGAATTTCTTGTTACAACTTGTTTCCGGTTTCCGTATAGCTGCATTTACCACACTTCAAACCAATGCCGAAGGACAATAATACCTATGTAGGTACCTACCTTACCTACGAAAATATTCAAAATATCTCCATTAGGTACTCAATAAGGTACATTTACACTTTTATTTTTTCCCATTTTTTTTTT
>NW_007483007.1:0-295 GCF_000475195.1 Diaphorina citri
TGGTAAAGTTCGCGTCAAGAATAAATTTGTCATTGCCTCTGGGGTTAATGAAAATGGTTTGTACCGCTTTGACAGTTTGAATTCTAATGTCAATGTGTTGAATGAAGTGCCTGACAAGTCTGAGCTATGGCACAGAAGATTGGGGCACTTGAACATTCAAGATCTCAAAAGTCTTGAAAGAGATGGTACAGGCGTTGAACTGACAACTAAAACAATAGACAACTGTGATGCTTGTGCTAAAGGTAAACAGCACCGTACACCCTTTACTAATAATTCTACCCCTACCCGTGCAGAT
>NW_007483008.1:0-295 GCF_000475195.1 Diaphorina citri
GTCATTGTCATAATCATAACTAAACCTACAACTACTCACATCTCAATCTTGTGAGAATAAAACTGAGAATAGACTCGTGCCTACAAGGACAGTTTTGTGAAGTTCACAGATTTTCAAATTGAGAGATCACCCCAATTTTTTACAGAGGTTTGATAGAAGAAACTGTAATTGTTGAGGTCTTCTCGTCCCGAAAGCGAATAGAGAAGGAAGTCAGGATAGGAGAAAGCCAGCCGTTCCGAGAACAAACCTTATCTGTTTAGGATGAATTTCGTCCTGGGCGAAAATCGAACCCGCG
>NW_007483009.1:0-295 GCF_000475195.1 Diaphorina citri
CGGGTTGAGGCAAAAGGCCTTTGTCCCATCCCTCTGCTACATATATGTCCTCAATTTTCCACCCTGGGACTTTTTTTTTGTCCCTCCTTGAACTCCCTCGAACATGAATTGTACTGAGGAACTTTTCAACCCTTGCTGATGATCTATTTAGCTAGGTAGTATAGTTATAAAGGTTTTGCCCCCTAAATCAAGGTCCTTCTGGAATGTTTGTACTTTTACACCCCAACATCGCTGCGGTCCAGAATATTTTAAAATGCAAGATCTTCAAAATGACAAAAGGACAAAAAATGGGCTT
>NW_007483010.1:0-295 GCF_000475195.1 Diaphorina citri
AAGCCACTGCAAGCCAGTGTACGGTTTCAGTTGATGTCGATCGACGGCGTGACAATGTGTGGACATAGCTTCAAGATAGGTATGTTACTAGTAACATCAAGTTGAGAAGGGTTGTCTTGAGCTTGTAGTGGGTTCACGTGAGTTCCATGTTCTAAGTATGCTAAGTCTGTTGTAGCAATTGTTTTGTATTCAGATTCGAACGTGAAAAAGCTAGAATTTATGTCAAGTGTTGCTAAGTGTTTTGTTGCGATACGTTGTGTAACACCAGTTCTGTTGCATCGAAATAATACTCGTA
>NW_007483011.1:0-295 GCF_000475195.1 Diaphorina citri
TGATATTTCTCATATGCAAGCCATATACAGCCTTAGGAGCCTATAGAGAACTTCAATATAGAAATCACCCAAGTTCTTTTTCCAGCGAGAATTATTAAAACATTAGCTAGGTAACCTATTACTCTTTACCTATACATACTGTTACCCACATCCTCAAGTAAAGAGAACATGCCTGGACCAATTCGTGGTTTCTATGAACTCGGGGAAAAGAGACCAAATGGATTTAGACGCAGATTTTACGTCGGTATGTACTCGTACTCTGTAGGTAGGTAATATTTGAAGTAGATATGCAATT
>NW_007483012.1:0-295 GCF_000475195.1 Diaphorina citri
TTTTTCTTTCTTCTGTTGGAGACAAAGGCCATTGAGAAACGCATTTGTTATCGCTCATTTTGACAGCTTCCTTTCTTCTTTCTTCCGCGCTTTCCCTCCTTCCTACTCGTTCCTCAGTTCCTTTCTACCTAGTCTCTTTTATTTACCTTCCTCTCTCATTCCTTCCTTTTCTTCCTCTCTTAGTCTTTCTCTTTCTTTTGCTTCCTCTCTTAGTCTCATTGTTGTTCCTCCTCTTCTTCTCCTTCCTCTTTTCCTTCGCTTTTTTCTTCGTCTTCTTCCTGTCTCGTTTCTTTTT
>NW_007483013.1:0-295 GCF_000475195.1 Diaphorina citri
ATTAGATTTGACCACAGTGGGATCAATTAGGTTTTGATCTTGAGTTAGATTTGTATCAATCAATTAAGATAAGATACATTGGCCCAATCATCTCCGAAGCGATAAAATTTGTGCCACTTGAGCTCTACACAAAATCTGATAAGATTTGAAGATAATTCGGACGAATTTGTAACACAGAAATTAACAATCGTGTTAAATTCGGTGATTATAAAATAATTTATTTCACCCAAAGTGGTTGTGTACATTTTTTTTTATATATATGTTTAGATTAGGTACCTACAAGATATACAATCTC
>NW_007483014.1:0-295 GCF_000475195.1 Diaphorina citri
CCTTATGGGATCTCAAACCTCGCATTTTGTAGAAGTTAAATTGACTTGAACATCAATTTAACAACCTATTTTCTTCATACTATTCTAGGTGTTAAATGGGATTGACGATTATAATGGATCTTGAGATCTATTTCAGTCATGCTTTTCTTTTTGTGTGACTTTGCGGGATTTTCAAAGTCATTTTCACAAAGAAATCACCCTAACCGTCAACCCTTTCTTTAATATGTCTACTATTTATAATGTACAAATCTGTCTTATCTGTTGTGTTTTTTATCTTGTCAGTGTTATGATGTAC
>NW_007483015.1:0-295 GCF_000475195.1 Diaphorina citri
ATTAATTCCAAAATTCTATATTTAAAGGTTTTTTGGTAGGTATCTAGGAACATATTTATTTCAAATAATTCTTGATTTGAAGACTTTTTGAGAGGCCATGCCCAATGCCCATGTCTTTTTTTTTTAATTTTTAGAGAAGGTATTTGGTTTTTAGTCCGTCCTTTCTTCATTATTACAATAGTAATAAAAAGGTATAAGGGACGGACTATTGTATTTCTTCCGTTCTAATATTTAGACACCAATCTGTTTTCATTCCAGATGTCATCGGCCGGAACAAAGTTCATATTTGTATCGG
>NW_007483016.1:0-295 GCF_000475195.1 Diaphorina citri
TGCTTCACCGCCGCGCCAATTTTATTTCATTGCAATGAAACAACTGCTATATTAGACTCATGTATGTGGTCTGTGTCGTAGCATGCCCATCCCGTAGTATGTCCCTCATCAGATTGGCGATAAGAGACACAATACTCCCCAATTAGGTGCTCGTTCAACAAGAGAACAACAGAAAGAAACCCGCTGAAATATTTGCAATGGAAATGTGAGTGCAATCGATGGTGCGATTCGAACCCGGGACCTTTTGCATGGCAAGCAAGCTCGGTATCACTGTGCTAACCGTGCCCTCTAATAA
>NW_007483017.1:0-295 GCF_000475195.1 Diaphorina citri
AGACAAAGCTGGTAAGTATTAGAGCCATCTTCAATAGGTCTTACGTCGACAAGAGTTGATTTGATAATATGTACATACTAAGAAAAAAAATTTGAGAGAGAAAAATGTAACAAAGGAGTATTTATCGTTCCGAAATCGAAAAATGAAGAGAACGAACCATATCTGTTTAGGATGAAGTTCGCCCCGGGCGTTAATCGAACCATTAATCTAGTCCTTACAAGCTAATGGATGTTAGGTGCAATCCACACTAGTGAAACGTATTTCATATGTCAATGCACAGTAAGTTTCATGAAAC
>NW_007483018.1:0-295 GCF_000475195.1 Diaphorina citri
GCGAAGGATCGAAGTGAGTTTCCGCCCGGGAGCAGATTTTATCCTAAACAGATACCTAAGGTTCGTAACTTCGTATCCGGTCTTCATTTTCTCCCCGCTTTCGGGACGATCAAGACCTTAGCGGTTACAGTTCCTTCTAATAGACCTCTTAAATTAATAAATAAAAATATTGGCCCTTTCTCATACTTACGGAGCCACCTATGATAGGTGTTGGTTTGGAACAGTTGGCTCAGGGTATAACTATAGAAATCCACCGCCAGCGGGATTCGAATATCTGGTTTGGGTTTCAGTAGCG
>NW_007483019.1:0-295 GCF_000475195.1 Diaphorina citri
AGCCGGCTGATGAGCCCTGGTGACATGCTGGGTGATGAGGTGAGTGAAACAGACGAGGGGGTTGAGGGACATTTCCAGCTTAAATATGAATGAAACAGCCGGCTGATGAGCCCTGGTGACATGCTGGGTGATGAGGTGAGTGAAACACTCAGTGAAACAGACGAGGGGGTTGAGGGACATTTCCAGCTTAAATATGAATGAAACAGCCGGCTGATGAGCCCAGTGCCCTAAATCACCAAAGTATGGAAAAGTATTTACAATTCCATATTTCGATATGATTCGTCCAAATTCAAAA
>NW_007483020.1:0-295 GCF_000475195.1 Diaphorina citri
TTCATCCAAAGCGTCGTTTAAATCGTGCATACGCCTTCGCTCGCGGGCGTTGATGTTGAGACGCACCGTTTTGCCTTGGCGGTTCTTCTTGGCGAGTGGCTGGAGGGATCCCATCGCCCCCGAATGAGTGGGGTCTTGAAACCTGTCGAGAATGGAACTCTGGGTTAACATCTGGATTGGGCATTCAATATCGATATATCTTAAGTGAATTAGAGATTCGTACGACGCGACGTAGCGCGTTTCTTCGTGAGACTAGAAATACGCATGCAACTGAACAGCGGCCTTAGATCCGCTA
>NW_007483021.1:0-295 GCF_000475195.1 Diaphorina citri
TGCCAGTCACACCCAATTTGGCCTGCTCCACCCCCAACTCACCCATTCCGGCTAAACCTCCATTCACACCCATACTACTACCATTTACAACCCCATTCATAAGATTACCATTTAAACCTCCATTCATAACGTTCACACCCATAGTACTACCATTTACAACCCCATTCACAAAGTTACTATTACCAGTTCCATTCATAACACTTCCATTCACACCCATTGTACTACCATTCACAAAGTTACTACTACCAGCTCCATTCATAAGACATCCATTTACACCCATAGCACTATTTACTCC
>NW_007483022.1:0-295 GCF_000475195.1 Diaphorina citri
TGTTGTTGTTGTAGCGGCTTTAGCTTTCGCCGAATGGCGATAGCAGAATAAAGAAAAGAAAAAAAAAAAAAAAAAAAAATATACACCGGGGTGATGGTCTCTAGCTCTAGCCATGTTAAATTGGCTGGCTCGTCCTGAACCGCAGTCAACCATCGTGAGGACTTGTGCTTGGTCTTTAAAAGCAGAGGGAACCCTTTGAGGAACTGCCAGCTTGCTAGGCTGGTTAGGGTTAGCTGTTCTCCTCCCTGTTTGTAGTCCCACAGCCAGACGCTAGTCTTCTCTCTGTTTAACGTCC
>NW_007483023.1:0-295 GCF_000475195.1 Diaphorina citri
GAGTGGCCGGAGACAAAAGCGAAATCAGCAACATGATCGTCAACGTTCGGAATCGGACACGACACTAGCAGAAGAAGATAACATTAAGAATGTTTTTAAATAGTTTGACCCAATATTACCAACTTGTTCATTTATCTATAAAGCACTATCCAAAATAACTGGCCCATAGTTACGAGCCATTGGTATTGGTATGTGCTCCAACACATTTGAAGAATTTGCCTTTCATTGTCTACTTGATACCAGCATGATATTGTCCATTGTAGATTCAATCATACAATTCTTCAAATTGGGGATA
>NW_007483024.1:0-295 GCF_000475195.1 Diaphorina citri
TCGAAAACGTTCTTTCTTGAGGAAAAAGAAAAATGTCTGCTCCTTTTTTTTTTTTCTTCTTCTTTTTTTTTTTCTTCTTCATCTTCTTCTTCTTCTTCCTTTTGTTAGAGAAAACGTCTCCTTTGTGCTACTCTGTGGTGTCAGTTTACTCTTTATATTTACAACTTTACCAAGGACTAAAGATAAAGACTACAAAGTATACAAAGCATCACAGGAACCCTTTTGTCACTTGAACTTTCAAGTGTGCTCCCCGCGATATACCGTTTTTTGAGAGGAGATAAAGTTTCATTGACTC
>NW_007483025.1:0-295 GCF_000475195.1 Diaphorina citri
CCTGTGGAAAGGAATGTGAAGTATTTACAATTTTGTACGCATGTATCCATGTACTCGTATGTTTTTAGACCTAAAATATAAACCAATTTTTTCCTTCTTTTTATATTGACATTTTTAGCTCAGTATCGAGCTAACGATTTCAGATTTTCTTAGGTAGGTACCTATGTTGGAGTAGGAAGATTTTAGGTAGGTTCAAAAACTTTTTTTTTCAGCTTGTAAGTCATTATGTAGGTGGGATGGGCAGGTAGATAGTTACCGAAAATCTTACTCTGTAAAAATGTGGAATTTAGGTATT
>NW_007483026.1:0-295 GCF_000475195.1 Diaphorina citri
GTCCTTTTTGAGAGTTCATGAGCCACTTTGTCTGAGCAACTTGTGAGACCAAAGAGCCTTTTAGAAAGAAGAGAGAGAAAGAGAGAGAGAGAGAGAAGACCAAATAATTATGTGTCTATCTTTAAATACTCTGAAAGTACCTCTAGAGCTAGACAGACAAGTTTCGTTCTTGAAACGGCTTTTTTTTTCTCCTATCCTGTCTTCCTTCTCTCATCGCTTTCGGGACGATAAGACCTCAGCAGTTACAGTTCCCTCTGTCGAACCTCTTCAAAGAAAATTACCCCAGCAGTAGAAA
>NW_007483027.1:0-295 GCF_000475195.1 Diaphorina citri
TAATAATAATAATAATAATGAGAATGGTTTATTTTAATGTAAATGAATAGGAAATTGGAAACTCTACGGGTGATTTTTTTTTTTCAAGACGTTTGATAGAGGGAACTGTAACTGCTAAGGTCTTGTCGTCCCGAAATCAAAGAGAGAAGGAAGACAGGATATTAAAAAGCCAGCCGTTCCGAGAACGAACATTATCCGTTCAGGGTAAAATCCGCCACAGGCAGGAATCGAACCCGTGGCCTAGCGCTTACAAGACAGACGCGCTAACAAGATTACAGATGTTAAATCCGCCACT
>NW_007483028.1:0-295 GCF_000475195.1 Diaphorina citri
CACTGTCCCCGCCATTTACCTGGAAGGGAGAAGGGATGAAGGGCGTTAGAATATTTCTAGCTGCACAATCTAAGGAGATAGGTTTGTTTGTGATTAGGGGAATATTACAAAAGATCTCACCAGGTCGCAGTGACATAGGGCGTTTATTATAGCCGATGGCCCTACTTATACCAATACCAATGAGTGTGAAACACCCTCGGCATCACATCATTTGAACTTTGCTGGTCCAAATTGGGCCAAACACACTTTTTTCACAGCTCATCAAACAAATTTACCTACTTTAAAATAAATATGT
>NW_007483029.1:0-295 GCF_000475195.1 Diaphorina citri
CTTTTTTTTCTGGTATGCCAATCAGCCCCTAAATTATACTCACGGACCTGAGTGCACCCCGGAACAGCCAGCAGAACATGATGTACCAGACAGTTGATAGCTGGACAGTAGACAGTGCGATGATGTCATGACACTGCATCCGCCTCGCCGGTGAGAATGAACAAGGGACAAAGTTTTCAATTTTCATTCATTACTGCTCACGTTATAAGGTTGTCTCATACCACAAATGTGTTGAATATGCTTTCCTTATTATACTGAACTTGCCATATTTAATTATTTTTACACCCTTCCTCCT
>NW_007483030.1:0-295 GCF_000475195.1 Diaphorina citri
TGGAATGTGGAAGTATTAGATTTCCCAAAATTTCCACCCCGGAAGTTTAAATAAAGCTTCCGAATTTTTACCCAGAACCTAAGAAATAATATGTCTAGCTTAGCTGTTGAGTTCTAATCAGAACAAAACGCGTCCTAGGCTACTCGAAGTAATTGGCTCATAAACCAATATGTACTTTAATAATATAGATCAGTATACCTATACATCCTACCCTATACTAATACTAATCCTGATCAGCACAAACAATATTCCTATATTTTGCTGATACATATTAGCGTGATAATCTAAACTTTGA
>NW_007483031.1:0-295 GCF_000475195.1 Diaphorina citri
TTAAAATACCAATTATTGAAAAAATAATAAACGAAAGTTCCTTAATTTCATTATCTTTCTAATTTCTTTTTTGTTAAACATTTTTTGTTCATTAGTTGTTGACCTGAATAATTTTGTTTTGTTGTAGGTATGTTATTGCACGAAATATCCTCCTTTTACATTAGGGCGAATAATGTGTAAAGTAAATTTCTTCAAGTCCTTTGAATCCTAACTTTGAACCTTCTTAAAATCTCAAGCCTTCTTTTGATGTTTTCGAAGATATCCTACGAGGACACAATAATTGACTCATGATAAC
>NW_007483032.1:0-295 GCF_000475195.1 Diaphorina citri
TTCTCCTATCCTGTCTTTGTTCTCTCTTCGATTTCGGGACAAAAAGACCTTTGCAATTACAGTTCCCTCTATCAAACCTCTAGGAAAAAAAGGGACCATTGTCTCTTGGTTCTATGATGGACATACTACTATTGCAGCTTGGTTAGGTTAGAAATGAGAATATCATACCATGTCTACGTTTTTCAGTATGGCCCAAGTGAGGAGAACCTTTCCTATCTCTATAAACTTGTGCAGCAGTTCCTGTTGTTGCAGAGCATTGAATGCCTCGTCTGTTTTCAAGTGAACCAGTTTGAGT
>NW_007483033.1:0-295 GCF_000475195.1 Diaphorina citri
GCACCTAAATGGGAAGTATTGTGTCTCTTCTCGCCCATCTGATGAGAGGCATACTACGGGATGGGCATGCTACGACTACGACACAGACCACATGCGTCTAATGTAGCAGTTGTTCCATTGCTACGAAATTAAAACGGCGGTGGAACACTCTTCTTTTTAAAAAACCAAAAAAAAAAAACTTATTCATTGTCAAATATATTTGTTTTTGCCTAAAAAATAAAAATCTCTTTGTTAATTTATTAAAATATTGATTTCCTACATTTTCAAATGATCCGCGAACCTAAAAGTTGAAAGA
>NW_007483034.1:0-295 GCF_000475195.1 Diaphorina citri
CTTTACAAAATGCAGTCGATATTAGTAGATTGTTTGAAGCCACTGAGAATAGAATGCGTTCTATCACTGAGAAGCAGGTCAAGCAGGAATCTTGTACTAAAGATGAAACTGTGTTTATTTCTCGAGGTGAGAACAGCACTAAAGTCCGTTGCTTCAAATGCAAGCGTTTGGGTCATGTGAGCAAAAATTGTCATTTGTTCAATAAGAAAGAGAAAAACGAGACTTCTAAACCTGGAGATGGGTCTTCCTTCTTGATTGCTAGCTGTAATGACCAAACAAGTTCTAATAATGCTAC
>NW_007483035.1:0-295 GCF_000475195.1 Diaphorina citri
AAAACTGAAGATCTCTCTCGCATCAGATTTTCCTCCTCCTGTTCTCCTCCGACCTGTAAGGTGAAAAACACTGGAAATAATTTTGGTCCCTTATTCGCACTAATGACTTTAAAAATGCCCTCGATGCAGAGTGTCATTTTTAATCAGAGTAGAGAGTAGACACCCGTAACCAATCAGGGTAAAACGTCGGAATTTAATAGCTATTAACTACCTGTAATCCTTTACCTTCTAGCTCACTAAGGGGAATAATAATAAACTAGGTATTTACATCTAGGCACTTACATATATATGTATA
>NW_007483036.1:0-295 GCF_000475195.1 Diaphorina citri
AATTATTTTGATTAATTATAGTCTTAAAACCCCACCATTCAACATTTTTTATTGTTATTATTAATATATGACTGCGTATAGTGCGTACCACCTAAAATGTATCCGCGTACCACCAGTGGTACGCGTACCACCGGTTGAGAACCTCTGTTCTATACTATAACACTTTTCAAACTTTCCCAGATTTACATTAAATGATCCTAAAACCCACACCCACATTACACTTTTCAAACTTTCCCAGATTTACACTAAATGATCCTAAAACCCACACCCACATTTTCCAAATTTTGTTAAAATT
>NW_007483037.1:0-295 GCF_000475195.1 Diaphorina citri
TTTTTTTTTTTTTTTTTTTTTCCTGAACAAACTTTTTTTAACCCCTGAAAAATTCAAGTAGGTACGAAACATACCTACATAAATTTAATATTTTTACACTTTCATACATGTTAATAAAGAAGATACCTCCATATTAATTTTACCTTAAGTTTTAAAATTCAAAAACTTTAGTTCTTTCATTGGTAACCTACGTTTTTTCGGTTTTCATATTTTACCAACTGTTTTTAGTATACTTGACCACCATTTTCTAGTCGTCCACAAGTTACTCATAAGAGAAAATCTTTTAATAGATTTT
>NW_007483038.1:0-295 GCF_000475195.1 Diaphorina citri
AGATTCGTAACCCCTAGCCATTGTAAAACTTTGTCCACAGTTCCACACATAGGTGACGGCCGTCGATGTCTACTGAAACCGTAAACTGCCTCGAAAACATAGATTCCATCGACTATGTGTGGACACAGCTTAACCCCCTATATCGTAAAATTTTACTGGGACTAAAAACTTCGAATTCAGTTGCTATGCCCGACACTCACGCTCAGACTGTCTGATTGTAGGGATGGGCGATATATATCGATATTTCCGAATATCGATATTTTACTTTCGATATATCGATATCGGAAATATCGAT
>NW_007483039.1:0-295 GCF_000475195.1 Diaphorina citri
ATAGAGACACTGACTACTGACTTGATGACAGTAGACAAAAAAGAGTAGGTACTTTATAGTAGGTAACAGAAACACTCAGTCACTCACTTGTGACTTGAATTAGTGCAAGAATAAAAAGAGGTTGAGAAAACTAATTACCTATTAGGTTAAGTAGTTAAGTACCTACCTACGAAAAACAAAATTTTACTTCAAATTCTTCAAAAGTTGTGAGGTCTTGAAAATTACAAGTCAAAAATAAACAAAGAATTTATGGTGGGAAAGGGACGTTTTATGAAAAATAAAATCCCATCCCCCT
>NW_007483040.1:0-295 GCF_000475195.1 Diaphorina citri
TTTTTTTTTTTTTTTTTTTTTTCTTATATCCAGGTTTCCACTATGTCCAGTTTCTCTTATATCGAGGTTCAGCATAGTGATTTTCTCTTATATCCAGATTTTGTACCATAGGTAGGTACATAATTATCTAGAGTACCTATACATTCATAATTATATTACATACATAGTTAGCCAAGTGGTATAGCTCTTGCTTGCCATGCATAAGGTCCCAGGTTTGTCAAGGTTTCTCTTAAATCCAGGTTTCTCTTGTATTTCTTCTCTTATATCCAGGTTTTTGGCTCAAAAATGAAGGGCC
>NW_007483041.1:0-295 GCF_000475195.1 Diaphorina citri
AAAATCATTTTTAGTTTTTGAATTGTTTTACCAAGTGTGTGTACCAACAAATAAGTTAATACAAACTTATTCCTTTGACTATTGTTACTTGTCAAGTGCTGCACTCTTGAGTCGGTGGTCGTCTAAATTCACCTTTAAAATACGAACATTGTTACTTTCGTATTCAAGAAGTACTTTATCATGTTACTTCCGAATTCCGAGAATTTCCGTGTTACTGTCAGATTCTAAGAAGTACTCTATCATATTACTTTTCTATTCTGAGAAGTACTTTCCCATGTTAGTTTCGGGTTGTGAG
>NW_007483042.1:0-295 GCF_000475195.1 Diaphorina citri
GAATAATATAAAGATGGTAACAGGAGGGAGTGCGGTTGAAACCAATCTTGCTATCTTCAAATCTTCAGCAAATGTAGAGAAGCATAATGGAAAAATTAGTAAAAGACAGGGCGAACAACAAGTCGGTACTTACGTAAATCTAATCGTGGGCAATTAGAATTAATCGTTTTGTACCTAGGTTTGATACTAAAGCTGGTTTAGAACTTTCAAAATATTAATCTAACAGTTAAGAGATTAAAGAATAAGAAATGATTTATAAACTAATGGGAGAATAATAATGAGGAGGTATATTTTT
>NW_007483043.1:0-295 GCF_000475195.1 Diaphorina citri
ATAATTCAAGATCATAATTACACAGAAATAGAATCCACTCATGATATCGTAACTCTTCAAACCAGGAGACAAATAAATGACTTGATTTTTATCTACAAGTTAGTCAACAACCAAATTTTTTGTCCAGATATCCTGAGTGAGTTGAACTTCAAAATCCCAACCAGAAATACGCGACAAAATGCATTATTATTCCATCTTGATCATAATAAAACAAACCGAGCTGAATATTCATGTTTACATAGATGTAAAAAGCTCTGGAACATAGCCAGTGATGGGGGCGTGGACATATTTTCAA
>NW_007483044.1:0-295 GCF_000475195.1 Diaphorina citri
TTTTTTTCCTGATTTCTTTCATTCTTTCTTCCCATCTTTTAGAAATTTCAAGTTAGGTACAAAGTAACATACCAGTAGGTACCTACCTTTTCCTACCTCTGTTTGAGGTAAATTTCTTTTTTACCTGTTCTAGATACGTTTTCTGTCTTTAAGTTTGTCTCTATTCCCTTTCTCTCCTTTCTAGCACTCTCTTTCTCCTCCGTTTCTCTCTTTCTTATCTCTCACACTCAACTTTATCGCCCCCCTCTCTTCTTCACTCTCTTTCCCTCTCAAAATTCGTATCTCTTTCTTTATC
>NW_007483045.1:0-295 GCF_000475195.1 Diaphorina citri
ACCCCGCCGGGAATCGAACCCGGGTCTCCCGCGTGCAAGGCGAGTGCAGTGACCACTACGCCATGGGAGCTGACTGACGAGTACAAAAAGGAAATCAAAGACTTAAAAAAAACGCAATATTTCACCCTCTTTTGGCCAATTTTCAATTTGTGCCAATTTTCAAGACCTAAAAAATGGCGGTTCGACCTATTTCCATGAAATTCTTGGTGGTTGTTAAGAAGAGTACTGAGGGTGACATGGGCTACTTGAACCTGTCACATTTTATCCTGATTCAAAATGGCGGCTACTCAAAGTT
>NW_007483046.1:0-295 GCF_000475195.1 Diaphorina citri
GGGGGGGGAGGTTATGAGGATTTCAATATAATTTATATGATTCAATAATAAAAACTGTGAACATAAATAAAACCCCTTTTGAGTTATGAGTGTTAGACTCTCTGTCTCTCTCCCCCTTTTTTTCTCTATCTATTCCTTCTCCCTTCTCTATTTCTCTCTCTCTCTCTCTCTCTCTCTCTCTCTCTCTTTCTTTCATTCTCTCTCTCTCTTTCTCTCTCTCCCTCCCTCTCTCCCTTTTCATTCATTTTCTCTTTCTCCCCCCCCCTCTCTCTCTCTCTCTTGCATTGTCTCATAT
>NW_007483047.1:0-295 GCF_000475195.1 Diaphorina citri
AGTCTTAGCTTCAAGAGTAATAATTAACATCAGTTGTTGATTCCTTGACCATCATAAGAACGCAGTGAAATTACCTATCTAGAGTGGAAATGACAGAGAGAAGAATGAAAAGGGGATTGTGCATTTCATCTCTCGTTTTGAAAAGAAGAAAAGTCAATTTTCCTTTTTTATCCCGTCCTTCCTTTATTATTACGATAGTAATAAAAAAAGGTATAGTGGCTATTGTATTCGCTTCGGTGTCTGTCAGTCGGTCGGTCTGTCTGTCCCCATAGAAGGACTTATCCAAACCTGGTCG
>NW_007483048.1:0-295 GCF_000475195.1 Diaphorina citri
TAAACTTACTCTAGAACAGAAACCCTCTAACAAGTACCAGCAAGCGACAGTCAAAACGGGTGTAAGAATGGAAGATGATAAATGACATCAATTCTTTGGAAGTCTGTCCTGAGATGAATCATCAAATCACTTCTTTCACTAGGCATGCACGTTCTGTATTTTCATTGAATGGGGGATTAGGGAAACCTATCAACTTTAGAAGCACATAGAATGTTGTTTTGAAGCTAACATTGAATGGTGTTATGAAACATTGTATGGTGTTGTGAGTAATGATGCTATTGTGTAACATCTTGTA
>NW_007483049.1:0-295 GCF_000475195.1 Diaphorina citri
GCTCTCCCTGGGACGGAGCCCACAATATTCTCTGCGATGGAGCCCTCAGCTTGTGACTACAGCTCACCATGTTCCTTTTTGTCGAATTTTTTTAGTCGAATTCAAATAGCTGAAATAGAGGAATTAAAAAATATTTAATGTTTAACAAAATATGAATATTTCAACAGGGCCGTTTTCACGAAGAATTCAGAGTTTTCACGGTAGGTAGACATTTTAAGTTGGTGTACTTATGTAGGTAGGTAGGCTAATGAAAAGAAGTCCACTCCCCGTGTGTTCTTGGGAAGTACCTAAATAA
>NW_007483050.1:0-295 GCF_000475195.1 Diaphorina citri
CGATTGATCGACACCATATAGGTACTGAAAGTTGTCCTGAGATCAGTATTCAACAGCAAATTCGGTACCACCACCGCATCGTATCCACATGTCAAAAATTATGTACAGCTTGGCCTAAACTGGATTAAAAGAATAGAAAATTAATTTATTCGTCTTATTTAGCCGCCATCTTGTCCGTCTGTAATATAGCTTCTTAAATCGGCAAAATAACCACTTCTTTCAAGTCAGCATACCTGAAAACATACAATTCAATATATTATTTCAATATATTGGACAATTTTTAAGGATTTCCCTA
>NW_007483051.1:0-295 GCF_000475195.1 Diaphorina citri
GTTTTCTAACAAAGCTCATCAACTTTTTCTTTGTCATTGAAATCATCACAGTTTTCGTTCAATTAATCATCTCTTGTTTCGTTTTCATTTCCTCCTCTTCCTTCTCCTCCGCCATCCTTCTTATGCTTGTTCTTCTTCGTCTTCTCCTCCTCCTTCTCCTCCACATTTGCATTTACTTCATTACTAAGAATTAGAACATTATTGTTTTCACTTTTTTTCCTCTTGTGTAAGTATTGTTGTTGCTTGGTGACACTTTTTCAGCATAGGTAGTCAGCATAGGTAGTTAGCAAAAGTG
>NW_007483052.1:0-295 GCF_000475195.1 Diaphorina citri
GTTTTGTTGCTGTGCATATTGCATACTTATTTGAATTGCAGGCGTTCATACAATTTGTTTATCTGTGCGGACACTTGCGTGCCAATGCCAACTTCAAAAGTAAGATAGGTAGGTAGGTATGTAGTGTTGGGAATCAACCGTCTTCACAAAACTGCCCGCCGGATGCACCTTAAGAATCTTAAGATAGATAACAGCAGGTGGTTGTCAACCGTCCAGATACCAATCGTGCACGACGTCGCTTAACATCAAAAATCTATTGCGAGTTGGTGCATTTAAAGTCGAAAATACGTAAAGT
>NW_007483053.1:0-295 GCF_000475195.1 Diaphorina citri
AGATAGAGCGATCAGTGTGTGAACTATGAAATGTGAAATGTGAACTGTGAATGGATCTCGTTCTTATAATATAAGATTGAATTGAAAAAAAAACCTAATACCTATACCTGCCTTCTTAACCCAGTAATGCGCTCGTCTTGTAAACAGGAGGTCGCGGGTTTGAATCCCAGTCGAGAGAACTGTAACTGTTAAGGATAAGAGAAAGCCAGTCGTTCCAAGAACGAACCTTATCTGTTTAGGATAAAATTCGCCCCGGGTGGGAATCGAACCCGTGACCTAGCGCTTACAAGGCAGA
>NW_007483054.1:0-295 GCF_000475195.1 Diaphorina citri
TATCACGAGTATTGTTTGGATACGATTGGAAATATGGAAATACACCTAAGAAGCAATTATGTACGTAGTTAATAATATATGTTATTAATGTTATGTTTGTAACTGTAGTCTTTATATGTTTGTATAATTATCTAATTTGTTGACATTTGACTCTGACTCAATCTTGACTATCGTTGTAATTTGACCAAGCTGTCTAGCGTTACAATCAATGTCTATAAATGACTAACTCCTGGGTGTACAGTGTACACTGTATACACTATAGACTCTACCACTCTACACTACAGTGCTACAGTCT
>NW_007483055.1:0-295 GCF_000475195.1 Diaphorina citri
AAAACTCACCTGTCACAAATTCCTGAAGAACTGGGAAAATTACAAAAACTGGTATGTTATCCTGTTTCTGAAAGTATTGAGTAGCACATTGAATGCTAAACAAAATACATAATTCCTTTTGAATTATTTATTGTAATGAGCACAAGGTCCTTATTTAAATAATTTTAAATCAAATAAATAGACAAAAACAATTTTTCTCTTTCAGGAACATTTGTCTATTGTGAACAACAATTTGGAAAAATTGTTCGGTGAACTGACTGAACTCCAATGTTTACGCACACTCAATCTCCGCTAC
>NW_007483056.1:0-295 GCF_000475195.1 Diaphorina citri
GTTCCATTTGATGTGTATAGGCTTAACAGGGCTGGGTAACAGGCTGTTAGGATCTAAAAAGAAGGTTGGTGAAACCCATCCTCAACCAATTTGTCCGTCCAATTTTGATGAAATTTCACGAACATAGGTATTCAACACGGAAAGGAAATTTACTCGTTAGCTGTATTGTTTTGTATAAAGCTTATGGTACCTGAGATCAATCAATGTATACAAAAAAAGTCCCACATCAATGAGATGCGCATTGTGTAATATAATGTAAGTAAAACATGGTATCTTAAGGCTAAATATTGAGAAA
>NW_007483057.1:0-295 GCF_000475195.1 Diaphorina citri
TTCTTAATTTTGTTCAATAGTAAATTTTATGAGTGTCATTTTGCAGTGCTTAACTTTTGTTTCAGTGCTTTCTATAAATCAAAAAAGTGATATTTTCTATAGAAATACGAAGAACGGGCAAGATGGCCACTTTGTTAGCCGGGCAAAATGGACAGACTACTCAATGGACAGACAGTGTCCATTTTGCCCGCACCACTTAACTACATTCTAAAACTTGTTTTTTTTTATTTTTTATGTGATAGTCTTTTTACTTCTTCTAGGTATCTAGTATCTATAAAACATTTTGTTAATATAA
>NW_007483058.1:0-295 GCF_000475195.1 Diaphorina citri
ATACCTCAGCTGGGATTGAACCCACGCCCTCCTGTTTACCAGGCGAGCGCCTTGACCACTACACCACCGAGGTAGGTGCTTTTTCATAACTTTCTTTAGCAGAAGGGTTCTCTTTAAGGAGCTCTTCCACCCAACCACTGAAGGGTTCTTTCTCTTCAAGGATTTCTTCTACCTTTGTTTCTACTACGCAAAAAAAAGGGGAAAAAGTTGCCAGCGAAAGTTGTTCGTAAGTTTTAATAGGAGATATAGCAGTTACGGGAACGTTTTTTTTTTTTTTTTTTTTTTTTTTTTTTTT
>NW_007483059.1:0-295 GCF_000475195.1 Diaphorina citri
CGGCCTGCGGCGCATTCCTCCTCATATTCCTTGACGTTCTGCATATTGCATATTTTAATTAAATGGAGGGGTAATCTTACTGTTTTTTAAGTACCTCCGCCCCCTAATTTTCTGGAAAATTTTTAAAACTGTCTGGAAAAGTCATGGAGTAGTCATGGAATTTCATTCCGGGAAAAGCGTATAAACCCTGTATAGGGAAGTAGGTAGGTAAGTATATGTAAAAAAAAGAGGAAGAAAAATAAACTTTATCGATATATTATGAAGTTTGAGGTATCTCCCCCCCCCCTTCCGTCAC
>NW_007483060.1:0-295 GCF_000475195.1 Diaphorina citri
TCGGTAAATCGAAACTCTCGATAATTCGAAATAATAGTCAGGTCCCTCCAATTTCGAATTATCGAGAGTCGACTGTACAGAGAAGTACCTACCTTGATAAAAGGAGTAGGAGGAGGAATAAGCAGAGTGGTAGGAGGAGGAGAAAGAAGAAGAAGAAGCAACAGAAGAAAAACGAAGAAGGAGAGGAAAAGAAGGACAAAGAGGAGAATAAAAAAAATAGTAGTGTTGGGAATAATCGATTATGATAATCGATTAATCGATTATTATTGATAATCGTAATCGTAATCGATTATAA
>NW_007483061.1:0-295 GCF_000475195.1 Diaphorina citri
CTCTCTCCCACTCCCTCCTTTAATCTATATCTCTCCTGCTCTTTCTATCTTTTCCCTCTTTCTCTAACACACTTTTTCTCTCTCACTCTTCTTTTCCTCTATATTTCCCTCTCACCGTCCCTTCTTCTTTTTTACTTTTTCCTCCTTCATTTCTCTCTCTCTCTCTCTCCTTGTCTCTTTTGAAATGGTTCTCTCTCTTTTTCTCTTATCTGGAATAACCAACCTTAGTGGTGCAGTTGTTAACGCGTTGGACTTTGGATCTGGAGGTTGGTGGTTCGAGTCCAAGTCATGTCAT
>NW_007483062.1:0-295 GCF_000475195.1 Diaphorina citri
ATTTTCCTACAATATCACTGCTAGCTTCCACGGCAGGGCAATTTATCAAGTGTGCAGCTGTGCAGCATTCATGGTTGGTCCAAGTGAGGTCATGGAATTTATCTAAGTGTAGGTAGGGAAGGACATATGCTTAACACATTAGAAGAAGAAACAGGAGTAGTATTGTCTTGGTTACCTGATTTCGGAGTGTCCATAGTTTGACAGTTTTATCCCGACTAGCTGACATGAAGCTATTCTCATTATCCATCACATGCAGACATTTCACACTGTTCACATGACCTGAAAATCAAACATG
>NW_007483063.1:0-295 GCF_000475195.1 Diaphorina citri
ACGAAATAAAATAAACAAGCAAAAAATCACTTTTTTATGCGAGAGAAACAAAATTACGAATAATTTTCATTTTGGTCAATTTTTGACCCCGCTAACGACGAGAGGTACATATATGGTACACCCTCATTCAACCTTTAATAAAATCGTTACCGTAAGTGATAGAAAGATGCAGTTTTTTGCAATAGATTAGAAATATTGTTCTTAAAAATAAATCAAAAATGAAAAATTAAAAATATAATTGTAAATTATAAATAATGTACTTACTCTCCACGAAAATCTATTTTCTGACGCAGCA
>NW_007483064.1:0-295 GCF_000475195.1 Diaphorina citri
CCCGTAGGCGAAGACGTCACATCAAATGTCCCGAGCAAAGCTCCCTCGCAGGCAACGCATTAATGTGTTTGTGCGCATTCGTTTCTGCGCAGTTCTTTCTGCTCTTCCGCTAGCGCGCTTGCATAGTGGCGCTACCTAATGGACGAAAAAAACAACTGCGTAAAGTCTGACGTCACACATATTTGAACTCTTTCATTAGAACGGAAAATAAAAATTGAATTTGATCAGTTGCGCTTACTTGGGTGGTGTTTCAAAGTCATAGAGCAGGAAAAATGAGGACCAACGGAATTTTTCT
>NW_007483065.1:0-295 GCF_000475195.1 Diaphorina citri
TTCCCCCTCTTTCTCCTCCTTCTTCCTCCTCCCTCGTCTTCTCTCCCTCTTCCTCCTCCCTCTTCTATCTCTCTCCTTTCTCCCTCGTTTACGTATCTCAGCAGCATACAAATGTGTGTTGTATGGTGAGAACGGAAATACAAACAATGTCGTACAAATTGGAGATGTCAAAAAACCTGTCAGAAAGTGTCACTGGTTTGGAGCAGCATAGAGGAGAGAGAGGTTACAAAGAGAGTCGAAAGTATGAAAGTAAAATAAATTTTCATCTAATAAAGATGTGGAAACGAAGACTGAC
>NW_007483066.1:0-295 GCF_000475195.1 Diaphorina citri
ACATTACCATGACAACGAGCAGGGAGTAGATGACACCAACGTTTACAATCACACATTCTACAATGATAGCAAAGTCCCAGGTCACCCATTGTACAATGGTGACGGAGTAGATGATACTAACGTTGACAATCACCCATGGGGACAGGTCACCCATTTCGACCCTTTGCGGCATAGATATAAGACGACCTCGTTATCGGAAGCCAAAGCTATTTACAACGCCATGCAACACAAACATTACTGTACTGACAGGGAAACAAGAATAGAAACCACAACATCCTACGTACTAGGTCCTCCA
>NW_007483067.1:0-295 GCF_000475195.1 Diaphorina citri
TTTTTTTTAGATGGGTGTTTCATCGCCGTTTTTATTTCGTAACAGTGAAACAACTGTTGCATTAGATTTGTGTGGCCTGTGTCGTAGCATGCCCATCCCGTGGTATCAGTAGTATGTCAATCACCAAATGGGTCAAGAAGAGACAATACCTACTTCCCATTTAGTTGTCAAGTCGACACAAGAGAACATCAGAAAGAACCCCGTTGAAATACCTAGGTATTTGCAATTGAAATACGAGTGCATTACATTATTTCATAGGAATCTTAGGTACATAATAAAGGTACCTTGGGATTGG
>NW_007483068.1:0-295 GCF_000475195.1 Diaphorina citri
TGCCGCGAATGCCGCAATGAGAGGGACACCATATCAGTTTGACATATTTCCCCACAGCTTTTAGGTCGCTCCATGCAGTATAGATTTGGGAGATGATAGGGCAGGAAAAGTAAGGATTAGCTATGGCAGATAGGGAACCCATGGAGTCACTGACTATTAAGAATCTCATGGCAGGGTGATTTATGATGGACCTGAGACAGAGGAGGATAGCAATTTTATTAGTTCGGCTGAAAAAATAGAGTTAATAGAATTCAACATATTGGCTGACAGAATGCCATCGACACTAAAGGCACAG
>NW_007483069.1:0-295 GCF_000475195.1 Diaphorina citri
TCTTCATAATCTTCTCCTTTTCTTGTCTAAATTTAGATTTCATCACCTGTAGAAACGTATAATTGGGCACACAGTGTATAGCGTAATTTTATTGACCTGAAAGCTAAAGCTGTTGAACAAAGCAAGACTGACTGAACAAAAGTAATGATGAACATTAACCCTTTGAAGAACTCAAGCAATAAAGGGGTGAAGAAAAAACAAGGAGGAGAATATGAAGAAGAAGGAGAAGGAGAAAAAGTAAGAAGACGAAGGAGTTTTGGAAGAAAAAGACGAAGAAGAAAACAAGGAGGAAGGA
>NW_007483070.1:0-295 GCF_000475195.1 Diaphorina citri
TCAAGTCGAGCAGGTTCTTGTGATGGAATATGCCGTCGGCGGATGAGAAGTCCGGCTCGGATAGATCCGACATACTTATACTAAGGGCGGGTTCACACTTATTAAGGGCGGGTTCACACTTATTAAGGGCGGATGCACACTTATTAAGGGCTGATTCACACTTATTAAGGGCCGATTCACACTTATTAAGGGCGGCTTCACAGTTATTAAGGGCGGATTCACACTTACCTCAAGTCGAGCAGGTTCTTGTGATGAAATATGGCGTCGGTGGATGAGAAGTCCGGCTCGGATAGAT
>NW_007483071.1:0-295 GCF_000475195.1 Diaphorina citri
AGCTAAAGGTGTGTGTATTTATAGCAGTAGCTGGGATTGGGATAACAAAATATCAAAGCAGAGTAGCTAGCTAGAGGCCGTAGAAATAATTCTTTTTTTATTCAATAAATGGATTTCTTGTTTCATGTTCGGGCTAAAAAAATGAGGTTAAACTAAGTTGGAGATCAAGTGATGGGATTTTAAGCAATTGGGCAATCTAAAATCAATTCAGGTTTATAGGTACTCATATTGTAGTCCCAGCCATTAAAATTTCAGCTATTTATTCTTAGATTAGAGCCTGGTCTGGCTGGGGGAC
>NW_007483072.1:0-295 GCF_000475195.1 Diaphorina citri
TGCCTTGGTCGCGGCTTCTTTCTCGGAACGGCTGGCATTCTCCTATCCTGTCCTCCTTCTCTCTTCGATTTCGGGACAGTAAAAGAGTGTACACGCATAGCCGACGCCGTCGATTGAAGAGGTGAATCTATGTTGTCGAGGCAGTGTACAGTCTCAGCCGATTTCGATCGATGGTCGATCAACGGCGTCAACTCTGGGTGTAGGTAGACACAGCTTTGGACCTCCGTTGTTGAAGTTCCTATCAATTTCACCGAATTTTACTTTCCACGTTATCCCTTCGTTTTCTCAGTGTGCA
>NW_007483073.1:0-295 GCF_000475195.1 Diaphorina citri
TATCTGCCTTTTTGGTTCTCCTTATCAAGTTGACCCACAGAACTTATATATAATGACTGCTGAAACCCTCCAAGAGACTAATTTATTTTGATCCTTTGTTGCAGGTAAGTGTATGTTGTTTCTCAGTTGCAGTGTTCATATCGAATAAGGTAAGTATATTGTATTCATCTTTGCTATTTACTCCGTTTACTTACTCGAATTATACCCGTAAAGACAATAAAGACATCGTGTCGCGGGAGATATATCTTGTGGGCTGCACAAATTACATTACCTATGTACAAAGTTTGCCACCAGC
>NW_007483074.1:0-295 GCF_000475195.1 Diaphorina citri
CCCATATTCCATACGTACAATGTAAATTCTATCCCATATTCCATACGTACAATGTAAATTCTATCCCATATTCCATACTTACAATTTAAATTCTATCCCATATTCCATACGTACAATGTAAATTCTATCCCATATTCCATACGTACAATGTAAATTCTATCCCATATTCCATACGTACAAACAAGGTAAATATTCTCTACGCCAAGTATGTGAGCATTATTACCCGGCCGAAGGTAAAGTTTTAGAAGGGAAAAAATATTATGAGACGAAGAATATAAGGAAAAGAATAAAAAAA
>NW_007483075.1:0-295 GCF_000475195.1 Diaphorina citri
GTTTAATCAGAATACTGTGTGAGACGAGAGTGGTGCTTTGAGAAACTTACGAGAGTGGTAAGTAGCCTGAAATGTTTGCTAGGTCCCCTTACAATGTACACTGTATGTAATTTAAAATTAGTTCAACCGAGAAAAAGGATTTTTATTTTTTATTCATAATGAAAATCATGATGTTCTACTTTCAGGTCCTCCATCCTCCAACATTTTAATGAAGATCTTTGGAAACTCTCAACATAAAATACACACAAAATCAGGAAATAGGCACAACATAGGAGAATTCATCACGGAAAGAATA
>NW_007483076.1:0-295 GCF_000475195.1 Diaphorina citri
GTTTTACAAAATAGTGAGAAGTTATGTTATAAGGTAGGGATTTTATTAACAGGAAAATGTGGGGCCCAATGTAGGTAAGTAGTAGACTACCTTGTTGAGAGCATGATTGAAGTTTTAAGTACATAGCTACATGTGCAGCAGTGTCCGAGATGTCTAGTTTTGGTACCGAAAACCCTTTTGGAACCCTGATGATCTGTCCCGTTTTGGCCAGCTGCCTTGTAAGCGCTTGCCCGTGGGTTCGATTCCCGCCCGGGGTGGATTCTATCCTAAACGGATAAGGTTTGTTCTTGGAAAG
>NW_007483077.1:0-295 GCF_000475195.1 Diaphorina citri
TAATATACTGACGGAGTCCCATAGGTAATAGCGAGTTTTTTGCAACCAAATGGAGGAGTTGCAATTGGGAAAATATTAAAAGGTCGATTCCTACGTAAAAAGTTGTAAAAAATCTGAATGTGAGGTCAAAACTTTGAAAAAGTAACTTTAAAAGGTCGAAAATTTCAATTTTTATTTTTAATTGCCGTTCTAATGAAAAAGATCAAAGAGTTGTGACGTCAGATTTCACGTCGAAGTGCGCAGAAACGCTTGCGCACAAACAAACGAAGCGGGAGTAATGAATTATGACGTCATC
>NW_007483078.1:0-295 GCF_000475195.1 Diaphorina citri
TTGTAATGGCAAAACCTGCCATATTACTCAAGTATCTATCTACCAACCTAGCTACCTGTTCTCATAGATAGGTAATACCTACTACTGCTGTAGAACATACCTACCTGTACAATTTGGTAAATTCCTAGCCAATCAGAATGAAGGGAACCAGCCTGGGTATAGATCTTGTGAAACACTTACCAACTCACCACATTACCATGAGAGAACATTCATTGTAATCATCCGTCTAAAATAAAGAATGATGGCGGATAGGAACTCGGTCTTAACAAAATACTGATGGTTGAATGTGTAGGTA
>NW_007483079.1:0-295 GCF_000475195.1 Diaphorina citri
AACTCTGCGGAACTTAGAAGGGTCCCCATTTTGAACAAAGAACCAAAATTCCAATACTTCCTCATTAGTCTCATTATTTTTAGTCACATTTTCCCTTGTCTTGTCTTGGTGTGACTTTTTGACTTGATGAAAACCCCTTGTCTTTTCTTGGTCATTAGTCAATAATCGCCCCCATACATCATGTAATAGAAAGTAAAAAGATTCAAATAATAGAAATGTGATCGAAATTTATTAAAGAAATGAAAGTGGGCGAAAAGAAAGATTCATTTGCGAGAAATTCATTAACAATCAAGCT
>NW_007483080.1:0-295 GCF_000475195.1 Diaphorina citri
AAAAAACTTTCACCCGATTACATTACTTTCCTTCCTTATAGGAGTATATTAGGATAAGATAAGGAAAGTAAAAATTGGTCTGCTAGGAAAGAGTCCGAAGAAGGAGATGAATAGAAGACGTGTTTATATGTTCCCTATAATAGAAGAAAGCACGGCCTGTGCCGTCCAATGGGAAGTGAAATAAAAACACCAGGCCTTTAAAAAGGGGGTAAGTTCAGAGGCAGTCGATAGTGTATACTGGAACAACCCTGAACACATAAGACAAGTCTTACAGTCCATCTATTAGAATAGAATA
>NW_007483081.1:0-295 GCF_000475195.1 Diaphorina citri
GTGCTGTTACCAAGGTCTTTATTAGGGCAGAATATTCATAATTATTCATATTCAATATTCATAACTCACGTCATCATCAGCTCTGTTCCAATTTATAGCTATATTTATAGGTAATCTACTAGATTTTTCCAGCATAACTACAGTCTTTTACAATGGACAATTATTACTTATTGTGTACATGGTACAATTTAACAGACGAGTCTATTTGCATGACATATGTAAAGGTGTGTCCACACATAGTCAACGACCGTCGATCGACGGTCTGTCGACTATGTTTAGACACACCTTAACAATC
>NW_007483082.1:0-295 GCF_000475195.1 Diaphorina citri
TGTTCCGCTATAACTCCGGATTGCCTGGTCCGATTTTGATAAAATTTGAAAATTTGAGTTCCTTGAATCAAGACAGGTCGATCATTGAAATTTGGTGTCCCAGGTCCAATTTTGGTGACAAAATTTTGATGGAGTAAATAAATAAATTACCGCATTTATGACCCTCGTATACCCTTCAGTTCTTTCTATCCCAATTCTTGGTGAATCTATAGTTTTGAAAAGGTCAACCATTCTTTAAATCTTTTAAAGGCTAATAAAACTTGTTCTCTTTATTACGTAAGACGTACCTGCGTAC
>NW_007483083.1:0-295 GCF_000475195.1 Diaphorina citri
ATAAAAATATACAAAGCCCCATATTATTTTATTGGTTAATAATTTTATGCGTTTCTCTGGCAATTTTTGTTACGCTAATGCCCGGAAATACACTTGAAATTTTAGATTAAACTTGAGCAGTTTAATTTAAGCAATGTGATTCGCTAATCTTTGCTTCATTCAATCGGGTTACCCACGTTGACGTACCAGCTGTTAAAAAATATCAAAAATTGAAGAAAAACGGAAAACAAATCATAGAAAACAAACATGATTGTCTCTGCTATTTATTACAACATATCACTCAATGTACACAATA
>NW_007483084.1:0-295 GCF_000475195.1 Diaphorina citri
TGAGGTAATTACCTAACTGGATGCTTATATTCTCTGTGATATTATGCCAGAGACATGCCATAAATTTAGTGGGTATAAGAGTAGGCACTAAACTAAAAGTAATAAACTACCTACACATTTTTTCCCCCAATAGCTTGTCTATACCTATTTCAAGTAACTATGTACCTATCTCTTCTCATCTATCTGACAAAGACAAGAAACCCATCTCATTAGGTAGATCAGTTATTTTTACTTTCTATTACTACAGTATAGTGGAGCTATACTAGTTTATTTATTTATTTATTTATTATTATTA
>NW_007483085.1:0-295 GCF_000475195.1 Diaphorina citri
TCAATACATATTCATATGCGTGGGAAGTCAAGATGGTAAACCCCTGACAATCTATTGTTCTGTCAAAGGTTCAAAATGTACCAAAGGTAAATCTTTTGTTTCGTTTAAAAGGTTCAAAATCAAAAAATCTTTAATTTTATTTTTTAGAGTGATTGACAGGTTTTTATAATAGTGTCACCTCTTTTTTTAGATATAGCTACCTACATAAGACGTGTATATAGTTTTATTTCTGTTTTGATACATAATTATGTATTACGTAGGGTTACCCATTCATACGTAGGATTACCCAGAAGAC
>NW_007483086.1:0-295 GCF_000475195.1 Diaphorina citri
CCACACCCTTTGCTAAGTTTTCCCTTTTTCCTATATTTTGTTCTCGGTTTACAGAGATGGGATCGTCTCAGACATTAATAAAAAAGTTTTGACAACATGGGGACATAACTGAACTTTGGAAGTGATGAAAAAAGTATGGTGAAAAAGAGTGCCCTTAGCAAAGGAGAAAAAAATGTTCGTTGTTAGTAGAATTGTTAATATCAGGAGGACTTGAAGGAATTTGAGGGAGGCAGGTGGTCGAAACTGAACGAAACTTTGTAATCCTTAAATTATTTATTGAAGTTTGAAAAATAAT
>NW_007483087.1:0-295 GCF_000475195.1 Diaphorina citri
AATGATATTGTAGGAAAATATTGGGACGCGCGTAGGAAAATGACATAATAATCAATTCCTTTGCATTAATAAACAACACTATTCCGTTCTTGTTCTCTTTTCGATTTCGGGACGATAAGACCTACGTAGTTTTAGTTTCCTCTATCAAACCTCTAAAAATAGAGAAAAAACTTCATTTATTCCACTGTTATTTCTCTTCCACTGTTATTTCTCTTCTTCTGAGGGAAAAGCTCACATCCTTTTTCTTGTTCTTTTTTCCCCTCAGATCCAGCGAACGGAGAACGACGAGCCGATG
>NW_007483088.1:0-295 GCF_000475195.1 Diaphorina citri
TATTCATTATTCTTATTCGTATCAGTTCCGTTCCGTTCAGTTCAGGACTTCAGGTCACAGAGGACTCACAGGTCGGGAGCGAACTTTTTCAAAGATCAAGTCCCTACATTTCGTGAAATGAGGTTCAACGAAAATTGAATTTTTATTGCTACCTAGTTCTAAAAAATATTGTTCAGTAGTATTATAGGTAATTAAAATCCATCAAAATAATAATGTTTTAACTCTTTGAGGGGCAGAAAAAACACACTTTCTTTCACATTTCAAGGGCGGTGGTTAGTTTACTAACCACCGCCCT
>NW_007483089.1:0-295 GCF_000475195.1 Diaphorina citri
AGATATATCAGCTGGATATACTTAATGCCGCTTTGACAGATGATGCTTTAACATCCATATGAGTAGGTAGATGTCCATTATTTTAGACACAGAAGCATGGATGTAATATTGTATTCAAGAAATCAATTTTTCAGAAGGCATGTTTGAACAGTTTTACAGTTTGTTAATACGTGCAGTAAGACAGTGGATATATTTTATAACTTATGAAATATTATCCTGTAGAACTTGATCGTGGTCTAGTAAAGCATCTAACCAAAGATACTAGATGTCACATTATGCATACTTGTATCTTCGA
>NW_007483090.1:0-295 GCF_000475195.1 Diaphorina citri
ACCATATGTACTAATTAATCATCTGAAATATGTAAGTAGCTCAATGAGCTATAATGGCACCAGGTTGCTATGTGCATTCACCTCCATATCAACTCAGTGTCTTAATGACTCATGAGACTGAGTGGGCTCTGAAAACATCCAAACCACAGAGAAGTATTTTCCCACACGGATTCAAACCCTGATCACCCAGGTTCCAATTTTATGGAGCTAATCTAGTTTTGGAACTTGTAAAGACTTTGTAGTAACCTACCTGCTCATCCTGAGCATGAAGTACACTTGGAATATCCTCATCATC
>NW_007483091.1:0-295 GCF_000475195.1 Diaphorina citri
CAGGATAAAATCCGTCCCGGGCGGGAATCGAACCCGCGGCCTAGCGCTTACAAGGCAGACGCGCTACCAACTAAGCTAGCTAGGCTGGCTAGGTTGTCTTTTGTGCTCCCCCCCACGAGACGACTCTTATGGTTATGGCCGCCATACACCTTCAAGCTTCATGCAAGCAGGCGGCTCCGTAACTACAAGAGTATCTAACAATAGGCAATATCTAATAACACGGGGCACGGTTGGTCCAGTGGTAACGCGCTTGCTTACCATGCAGAAGGTCCCGGGTTCGAATCCCACCATCGAC
>NW_007483092.1:0-295 GCF_000475195.1 Diaphorina citri
AAATTTTCATATTAAGAAAAGTCAAAATGCTGTAAGTGTATTCTAGGAATGGTTTTTGTGTATCAACTCCGCCTTCTTAATGGAATGATTTGATTGCTGGACGAACAGTTAAAGCTAGAGTGAACCTTGTAAGCGCTAGGTTGGGGGTTCGTAACTTTGTGTGTTTTGCTTACTCACAAACTCTAAAACACTAGAAAAAGAGCATCCACAAAGAGGGAAGGTTTGACAGAGGGAACTGTAACTGCTATGGTCTTATCGTCCCGAAATCGAAGAGAGAAGGAAGACAGGATAGGAG
>NW_007483093.1:0-295 GCF_000475195.1 Diaphorina citri
TCTTGATTGAATTATTTATTAATATTTCTCGAATTGCTTAGATTCTGTGCTGCGTTCTGCGATCGGAAAGGCACGTTGGTTCTGAGGCAATCAACGTTTGTATAAAATTTGATTTAGGTATTTGCCAAATTGCCAATGCAGTGTAGGCATTGTAAAGAAATTACAAAGCCCGATGAAAACTCGTATCGCGCTGGATTTGAACCCTGTATCCACAATCTTTTACACAGAAAGATAGATATCTGGAATCTGGATGACGGTAGTTGAAACATGTTACCATCAAGGCAAGCTTGTTTTC
>NW_007483094.1:0-295 GCF_000475195.1 Diaphorina citri
TTTATTATTTTAATTTAAATTTGCTTTGTTTACCTTTATTGTTATTATTTCTTTTAGAAACATTTTTATTTCACCTATACTTGTCTTTGAATACTTGTCTCCATGCGTGATAGCATAATACCAAACTAATGAACAAGACATTTATCCTCATGATACCTACATCTTATGAATAGATCAATAGAACAACAACTAAGAAGCCACTTACTTAAAGGAGCTCCCTAGCAAATAAAGAATGTAGAAAGTAAAAGTTTTATGTACAATAAAATATTATTATTATTATTATTAAAGCAAAAGA
>NW_007483095.1:0-295 GCF_000475195.1 Diaphorina citri
AGAATGATTTCATTGCGAGAGAGAGGGAGAGAGAGAGAGAGAGAGAGAAATGCAAATGTGACTAGACCATCTGATCTCTTTTGTTTCCCGAGAATCGTACATTATTTTGTAAGGGATGTAGGGAGGGATAGAGATTAAAAAAAAAATAGAAAGAGCGAGAAATAGAGGGGAAGAAAATAGGGAAGGAAGAGAAAAGAGTAAGACAGGGAGAAAAAAGAAGGAAGGGAAGGATGAAGAAGGTTGAGTCAGTAAAATTGCGGAAGGGAAAGGGAAAAGATATAAGAAAAGGGAGGGA
>NW_007483096.1:0-295 GCF_000475195.1 Diaphorina citri
TTTTTTTTTTTTTTTTTTTTTTTTTTTAAAAAGGTTACCTAGTAGGTTTAAGGATACCTGTGTAGGCACTAACCTACCAACTAACTAATTAGGTAGGTATTTTTAAAAAAAAAATTAGGAACCTTCGCATTACTTCATGAAATCATGACACATTCTTTTGCATATCTCATCACGTGCATAGGTACCTACCTAATTACCTATATTACCTATCTCTCCGACAACCGAAAAATTCGGTCAGAAAATTTCAGCCCTGGCCGAAATTCGAACCCAGCACCTCTAGGTTGAGAGTCAGTGC
>NW_007483097.1:0-295 GCF_000475195.1 Diaphorina citri
CTGACAATCTAAAAGACTTGCATGCAAAACCTGACGTAGGTTACACACAAGGAAACAGTACTGTGGAATTAGATTCCCGTTCCATAGAAACTCATTCCTTCCGAACCCTCAACACTCAATACCACGAAAACTCAAGCGATATTATTAAATCCCACAAAACCATTAACAAATTCATCGTGTCCTCCATTGAGAAAAGCGACGAAATCTATGTGGACACGCCAGAGGAAGCGAAAACGAAACAGAACCACGACACAAATCGAGAGGGCGAACAAAGTACCCGAAATAAATCGAATAC
>NW_007483098.1:0-295 GCF_000475195.1 Diaphorina citri
AAGTTGCGCCTGAAAATTAAAAGTGGTTAGGCAAAAACAAGACAAAAACTTTTCGTGCTGAAATGAAAAGCACTGCGGGTTGTATTCCTCTGTTACTTCAGGCTTTTTATGAGAATAGAAAATCATTACGTTAGTACTTATGTGTGTTTTTACTTTCCTTATCAATATTGTTTCGGTCCGACTCGACTGTCAAATACAAAGTAGGTAGGTACCTAAGATGTCATTAAAAGCTATGGCAAAAATACTTACTAGTTACCTAGGTAGGTATCATTTCATTCTCATAGAGCATAGAGCT
>NW_007483099.1:0-295 GCF_000475195.1 Diaphorina citri
AATAAATAAGGTGTCCTACAGTTCTTTCAGGAAGTTATTTCTCTTTAAGAAACGGATCAGGACAGCAATGGAATCAGGGTCGTTTTTGCCTGGCATTTTTTTTCCTCAAATTCAGAAAGTACATTTTTTGACGCATTTTCATTCGGTGAGAGTACCTACATTCAACTTGATTTTCAACCACGCTACGCCACTAGTTTATATAACATTGTGTAGCTGATTCTCATCAATTAAGTCATAATATAGAATGTGTTGAGGATAATGATTGTGGTGATCGCTCTATTCCTGATTCTAACTT
>NW_007483100.1:0-295 GCF_000475195.1 Diaphorina citri
TGTTGTGGTTCTCGAGATAGAGCGATCAGTGTGTGAACTATGAACTGTGAATGGATCTCGTTCTTATAATATAAGATTCAATGCAAAAATCCGTTTCTCAATATCTCGATTATTCATCAAATTACACGAGTTTTTGTAAGCAAAAACATGCAATCATGTGCTTTTTTCCTACCTCGGTGGTGTAGTGGTCAAGGCGCTCGCCTGGTAAACAGGAGGACGTGGGTTCAATCCCAGCTGAGGTATGGAATTTTATCCTCAATATAATTTGAGAATTTGACCACAATAATAGTAGTAG
>NW_007483101.1:0-295 GCF_000475195.1 Diaphorina citri
GGATAGAACTTGACAGTCACCACACAATCATTTGATTGTATAAATCACTGACCTGAGAACCCTTCCGTCCTTGGGCGTACGATGAATTTGCTCAAAATTTCATGACTTGGACAAGAACTTACTAAGTTCAACTTAGGGTAAGAACTGTAAATTTTACGTCTCGTCTTCAGATTTTGTACTTTTAAGGGGTTTAACGTCATTGTATAACTGCTATGGTTTTCAGCGACAGGCGCGAAAAGCTATCCGAATTCTCACATTAAACTCACCCTGAGTGGGACCGGGAAAAGCCAGCAGC
>NW_007483102.1:0-295 GCF_000475195.1 Diaphorina citri
CTAGCACTCGTTAATAAGCTCAAAATCGAAGCAATATGGTTTTCGTTATGGTCCAATAGTTGGGAAGTCCGAAATCTCTCTATTATGTATGGGATGACTGCTAGATATATTATGTAGGTAGTACCTACTAGGTATCTATACACCTGCCTAACCTTAGCCTATTAGGCGAACCTACCTTCATATACTTTATGACTAACAGTGGGTAAGTTGTAAGAGAATAAAAAATAAAACATTAAAAATAAAAGAAATAATAATTTCACGAAAAGGTCCCCCACCGGACCCTTTAGCGCAATGA
>NW_007483103.1:0-295 GCF_000475195.1 Diaphorina citri
AATTTGGACCGATTGCAATACTTTCTCATTACCTTGTATAGGTTCCCTATACGTAAGGGTAATAGAAAGTAAAAATCTTTTCCCAACTTCGGGCATTGACAGGCCCGGGAGTGGGAAAAGATAATAAAACGAGATAAATGAAAACAAGAGTCTGTGGTGAAAATATTTGAAAGATAAATAATACACATTTATTGAATTTTAGTCGTAGGTATAATACTTTATAAGAAACATAAGGAATACACATATCATGTTCATCTACCTATAAATAAATGTATATGAATAAAATCGAAAATCT
>NW_007483104.1:0-295 GCF_000475195.1 Diaphorina citri
GACCAGTGGCGGCATTACAAGTCGAAGAGACGAGCGATAATAAAAAAATATGATGATTGAGTAAATGAAAGACTTGTAGTACTGTGATACCCACAAAGTTGTGAGAAAGCTCTCTCTGCTTTAACACGAAGATTCATGATTTGATTTGATTTGATGTAAGAAAGCGGGTATAACTTATCGCTGAATGGAGATTAAAATCCCCTTCACTAAAAGACCTTGAGCGTTAAACATTCTTACAGACTTGTGATCCGAGTGTATTCTAGTCTCAACTATGATTTGGAAGATCCACTAGAGG
>NW_007483105.1:0-295 GCF_000475195.1 Diaphorina citri
ATTTACTTACGTGCATAGTGATTTATATTATGGGATGGGAGCTGTATTATCTTTAGATGCAGTTTAAGTCTCAGCGTTGTTACCTATAGACAGGTTAACATATATTTTGGGTTTCGGATAGGTTAAAAGTTCATCAACCCAGTTCTAATGACTTTTAATAAAACTGTAGTATGTGTGGCAAGTTCAAATTGAATTTTAAAAAGCTCAACTGTTTTCGTTGTCTTTCAAGTGAACTTTATTGAAACTGCACTGACAACTGTTTTGTTCCATATGTACACATTGTATTTCTGTTTAC
>NW_007483106.1:0-295 GCF_000475195.1 Diaphorina citri
TTTAACATTTAAAGGTAAGGGCTCCTCCATGAGAACCCTGCCTCTTAAAAGAAAGCCATAAAAAAAGTAAAATTTTTGGAAATGTAAAACTTTAAAGTTGAAAGTTCAAACTTTAAAAAAAGCCATATAAAAAGGAAAAAAAAGGCCATTGAAATAGGATTCTTCTGGTGTCCTAGTCACGTAGGAATTGCGGGAAATGACGCGGCGGACCTGGAAACAAAATCAGCATTAGGAGACCCAGTTTCCCACAATGTTTTATTCCTAGATGAAATCAAAACCCTGACAAAAAAGCATT
>NW_007483107.1:0-295 GCF_000475195.1 Diaphorina citri
CAAATTTGTTATCCATTTCTGTCTGTTTTATGGTTTTTGTGTTTGAATGGTCACTTATTTCCGCTTCGCTCACCGTAGACAATTCAGTTGGTTTTTTATTTTCTACACTTGTAACACTATTATTATTTCTTACTTCTGAACTTTTCGTACTTTTATTTTCGTAGGCAATCTCGTCTGATAGATCATCATGACCCTTTTTTACGGAATTTTCATAAGCCATTTTCCTTTGTCGACAGTCATGATAGTGTTTCAGGCTTAGTAAATTCGCAGCTTCTTGTAATAATTCTGGGGTGTA
>NW_007483108.1:0-295 GCF_000475195.1 Diaphorina citri
TAATAATAGTGCTTATTTATACTGCTCGCATAGGACTGAAAAGTACTTTTACTCCAGCAGTAGGCTACTACTATTATTGTGGTCAAATTATATTGAGGATAAAATTCCATACCTCGGCCTCGGCTGGGATTAAACCCACGCCCTCCTGTTTACCAGGCGAGCACCTTGACCACTACACCACCGAGGCAGGTAAAATAGATAGAGTAATCGCCGGAACTACGCGGCGCAGCGATAGCAAGTGGAATAGACCATTGAAGATAGGCAACTTTGCGCGTGGCAATTGCATGCTGCTGGC
>NW_007483109.1:0-295 GCF_000475195.1 Diaphorina citri
GAAGAGGGGGTATAGAAGGAAAGGAACGGAGGAAGAGGGGGTTTTAGAGGGAAAGGAACGGAGGAAGAGGGGGTTTTATAGGGAAAGGAACGGAGGAAGAGGGGGTTTTAGAGGGAAAGGAACGGAGGAAGAGGGTTTAGAAGGATAGGGAGGTATGGGACGGAGGTCGGAGGTGGAAAAGAGAGAATAAGAAGCAGGGAAAGGGCATGGGGAAAGAGAAGAGGGTGGAAAGGCAATGAGGAAGAGAAGTTAGGAAGAATGGGGAGGTAAAGAAGGGAGTTGCTAAAAGACGGAG
>NW_007483110.1:0-295 GCF_000475195.1 Diaphorina citri
CCCTGGATATGGCCCTGCCAAGATGTAATAATAGACTCTCGAGTGGAAGGTAACCACTAGGCAAGGTTAATGGTGGAGGCATTCTCTACCACCTAATCATTAGAACTCCATTATTATGTGGTCTAATTCTCAAATAAATGAGGATAAAATTCCATGCCTCCGCTTGGATCAAACTCACACCCTTCTGTTTACCAGGCAAGTATCTTGACCACTATGGCACCGAGGCAGGTTAAACCAACTGGAATTATTCTTACCCTGAATGTAGATTTTGGAGCCCTTGAACAAACTCTTTGGT
>NW_007483111.1:0-295 GCF_000475195.1 Diaphorina citri
GATTTTGGGACGATAAGACATTCGTTGTTACGGAGTTCCCTCAAAACTTTCTAAAGTATCAAACCTCTGACACAAAGAGAAGAAGGAAGAGGAGGAGGAGGAGGAGACGAAGAAGAAGAAGAAGAAGAAGAAGAAGAAGAAGAAGAAGAAGAAGAAGAAGATGAAGATGAAAAAAACTCCATTTTCTATTAATTCAGGGGCTGCTAAAAGTTCCAGATTATTGAGTTATCTCAACAATATCAATCTCAACACAATGGAGCGAAAATTGAGTGGCTATGGTGTTCCCTCTAACTTA
>NW_007483112.1:0-295 GCF_000475195.1 Diaphorina citri
TAGTCTGCTCTCTGTCGTCCCCTAGCTAGACGTCCTGACTGTGGTTCAGGACGAGCCAATAAAACATGGCTAGAGACCTTCACCCGATCATCCCGGTGTATGGCAGATACAAAGAAATATACCTATCCTTTATTTTGCCATCATCATTCGGCTACAGCTGAAGTCGCTACAACAACAACAACAAACCTTATCTCTTTAAGGTAAAATCCGCTTTTCAAGGGCTTACGGCTTACTAGGCAGACGCTAACTAGACTGGTTACCTGGAAGAATTTGATAAGGACGCGGGATTTCCATT
>NW_007483113.1:0-295 GCF_000475195.1 Diaphorina citri
CCCTGTGTCGACAAATTTCCCTTTTATTCGTGAACCGTTACCAAATGAGCAAGTGAATAGTTAATCCCATGTGATTTTCACACGGAATCGAATGGTGCTACTTTTAGCACTCTGACTTACAGTTGAGAAGTTGCGGGTTAGATACCCCCCTGTGTCAACAAATTTTCCTTTTATTTGTGAACCATTAACAAGTAAGCATGTGAATAGTTGATCCCAAGTGATTTTTCACGCTGAATCGAATGGTGAAACTTTTAGAACTGTCCGACTTACAGTTGAGAAGTTGCGGGTTCGATAC
>NW_007483114.1:0-295 GCF_000475195.1 Diaphorina citri
AAGTGCAAAGTTAACTTTATTTGTCATATAATTCAGCCCAGAGTATTTATTAATAGAGAGAGGCAGGGACAATATTTGTGACACGACCAACAAGCATTCCAGTATACCACAATGAAAATCCTTTGAATTTTCATTCCCTAAATAGCATGATGGTAATTGCGTGGTATCCTTCCGACCTAATTAATGTTTGAAATATGCATAACCCGTTGCGTTGTTTGAAATATGCATAAATTTCATGTTTCATATTATAATGGATGGAAAATCCCGTGGGGAAAAATAACATAATAAGGGGAAT
>NW_007483115.1:0-295 GCF_000475195.1 Diaphorina citri
AAAATTGAATTCAAAAAGGCCCGAGCAATAGCCAGGAGAACTATCAAGGAAAAAAGAACAAGCAGTTGGAATAAATTTTGTTTCTTCCATAGATCATGCAACCAGTTCAGGTGAAATGTTCCACAAGATTAACAAGCTGCGTGGTAAGTATTCCCCTAGGCATATTACTGCGCTACAAGATCCTTCTAATCCTAACCAAATTTTCTATGATACCCCTTCTATTGCTAATTCCCTAGCCGCTCAATTTTCTTCGGTCTCTTCTAACTCACATTACTCCAGCAGGTTTTTGAGCCAC
>NW_007483116.1:0-295 GCF_000475195.1 Diaphorina citri
GGATGAATACCTGCGGCCCGCCAATGTTCAACAAATATCAAAAATGGCCCTCTATACATTTTGAGTTTGACATGCCTGAAATAAAGCATCTCCTAGGCTGATTTCAACATCTGAGGAGATGGTTCTTCTTCCTCTTCATTGGTTGCTTATATATAACATAGGTAGGTATTGATTAATATTGATTTTGATACAACGCATCGGTAGGAACATAGGTAGGAAATGCAACGCAACATAATAATTTTCATTAGAATATTACTCATTTACATAATACCTACTCGTAATAAGTATGTGTATA
>NW_007483117.1:0-295 GCF_000475195.1 Diaphorina citri
ACCCTGTATTATTTTATTATTTTTTTTTATTTCATCACATAGACATCAGGGCTCACTTCAGGCATAGAAAAATACAAGGAAATAGGAATGACAAAAAATATTATAAATAGGTACATGAAATAATTGTGTGCTTTTATGAAGATTAATAAGATAAGGGATAATCCAATGAAGATTCTTTAACCTAGTACCCCACCAGCAACATTTTTATCAGACACATTGTTTCATTTGTTTCTCAACAATCCAGAAATACTTGTGCTTTTTATGCTTTGCAACAATTCAGCAACTTTTTTCCTAA
>NW_007483118.1:0-295 GCF_000475195.1 Diaphorina citri
AAGGTCGAGTGCCTATCGCACACGACCTTTGGTATTTCTTTAACAAGGGAATCAAATGACCTTGCCTATATTTATTAATGAAATCAACTAATATGGTGTCGTGGGGAATTTTGGGGGTGCTTTCTCAACCTTGACAGAACAAAATCGAGGAGCTACTAGCTAGGTTGAAATTCTAGCGATCAAATCAAAGGCGTTCTAGCACCAAAGTCTTTTTTTAAGGCTAAGTGGCAGGGTTCTCACTACTCACTTAAGTGAGCTCTTCCACCCAACTGACCCAACCACTAATTTTCCATAT
>NW_007483119.1:0-295 GCF_000475195.1 Diaphorina citri
TTTCTGAAAGAGAGAATTTTTTACTTTCCATTATTTGTTCATAAAATGGGGTGTAAATCTCCACGATTGACACGGTATATCTTAAGATTACGTACTGTAGGTGCTAGTACCAGAGATCTTAGTCGACATTCACACACTCACTATATACCATTATACCTACTAAACCAACTACCTTGGATTTGAAAATCAGCTGTTCTTTCTTACTCTGGTTCTGATATTAATTTCATATGTTCGATATTTTATTATAGCATTGCGGCGAGGTATTGAGTGTACAGGGTTGGTTTGAAAGTTTAGA
>NW_007483120.1:0-295 GCF_000475195.1 Diaphorina citri
AAGTCTAACAGATCGCAGCAGTGGTACCGAGAAGTTCATGTATCATATGTGATACGGTATGAACTTAAGGGTTAACCGCAATTACTACCAATAAGTTAGTTTCGATCGCCATTAGTTCCATTTTTTTTTCTTCCTCTCATGATCGATCAAACCTACCTATAACTAATAGATTTGCCTATATCCTTATGCGATAGGCCTATATTCCACAGGAACGATGGGCAACCAGCAACTAGGTAGTAGACAAAAAGTGGTGACGCGCTTGCTGGGGGCACGGTTGGTCCAGTGGTAACGCGCT
>NW_007483121.1:0-295 GCF_000475195.1 Diaphorina citri
GACGTCAAGTCCACGCCTATTATATGAAGTCCAAATACCTAATGATTTTAAATGGCCTGAAGACAAAACAAAAGAAAAGAAGATACATTTGAACAAAATAGACCAAAAAACGGATCCAAAATGCAAAAATATTAAAACAATATTTTTTCTTTCTTTTTCAGATAAAAATTGCCTCTACATCGAAATCCCATGTCAGGCTAAATCCCAGTAGTAGATACAGATATTCCTTCACATTTTTTGAAACACATTGCAACAGTGAAACACATAGGAAACCATCCAGAAACAGAAAAAAAAA
>NW_007483122.1:0-295 GCF_000475195.1 Diaphorina citri
CTAAATAGTCAGACTCGAGAAAATGGGAGCTTTTTCCATTACATTTAAAACCGTTTTGGCTGATCAGGTTGATCTACTATTGACTTCACTTGATGTCCTTAAACTGGGGTCTCTAGTATGTTATCCATGCACTATGTTATGTAACTATGTATAGTTCAATTTCGCTCTCATTTGGTTGTCCCTAAACTTTTGATACAATGCCTGTTAATTGTTATATCTAGGCTTGCCAAACGTCCCGAATTGGCCGGGACAGTCCCGAATTTCAGGGGGTGTCCCGGCGTCTCGTTCAGTTTTT
>NW_007483123.1:0-295 GCF_000475195.1 Diaphorina citri
AAGGAAATTTTTTTTTTTTTTTTTTTAGGGGTGCGAGAGAATTCAAAAATGGACGTGAAATGTGGACAAGATAAAAGAGGGGAAGAAAGAAAGAGAGAAGAAGGAACGAGAGAGATAGGGAGATATGGAGATAAACATAGAGAGGGAGGGAGAGAGAAAAAAATAGGAGGAAGAGAGAGAGGTGGATAAAACTTCGGCTGAGGAAAGAAGGTAGAGCTTTTCATTGAAGCACGTACTTACCTACCTACGTATACAATATATATAGATGAGTATGGAGTATGTTAGGTTGCAGCCA
>NW_007483124.1:0-295 GCF_000475195.1 Diaphorina citri
TTTTTTTGTTTTTTACTTTCTATTACTACAGTATAGCGGAGCTATACTAGTAATGAAAGTATTACTATCGGTCCAAATTTTCAAAATCGGGAAATCGTTGGAAATATCCGTTTTGGGATCCCCTGATGCCAAAAAAAGTGGTTTTCAGCACATGGTCTGTACGTATGTACTACAGGTTTAAATGGGAAAAGGTTGTACACAAATTATCTCAAGAACAGTTTGTCGTAGAGTGATGAAATTTGGTATGCTATCCCGGTATAGTCAAAGGACGCGACTGTAACAATTTGGTAAAACT
>NW_007483125.1:0-295 GCF_000475195.1 Diaphorina citri
CTCCCTCCCCTACCTCCCTAAACTATAACACTCCCTTCCTAAAACTTAAAAATATCTCCCCCCTCAAAACAATTCTCTCCCACCCTAATCCCCCCAATTCTCGCTCCCTCCATTATCCTCCCTAAACTATAACCTTACCCCCCACACGTTTAATACAACTCTCTCCACTCAAGCTTCTTCTATCCTCCCCCATACGTCTCCCCCTCTACCCCACTCTATTTCCCCTTAAAGTACTTTGGTGCAAGGAAGATCAAGTGTAAGAAGAGGAGGAGAAGGAGGAGGAGGAGGAGGAGGA
>NW_007483126.1:0-295 GCF_000475195.1 Diaphorina citri
AACTTTAATAGGAAAAAACACATTTATCTCTTCACCTATCCTATGAATGAATGACTGAATGCATGAATGATTTTTCATTACATTACTCATAATGGAGCTCAAAATGTTTTCTTTTTCCTTTGGTAGTTTTCCAAGATATGTATGAATGCATGTACGAAGCAAAGTAGATCAATATTGACTCATTATTGACTATGAAGTTAGGTACCTATCGTATCAATCTTCAAAACTCGCAAAATGCGAACGGACGAGGAGATTATAACAATTATATTCGATCTTCATAATTTTGTACATGGAT
>NW_007483127.1:0-295 GCF_000475195.1 Diaphorina citri
AACCAGGACAAGATAGGAGAAAGCTAGCCCTTCCGCAAACGAATCTCATCTCTTTAGGGTAAATTACAAACTGGACGGGAGTCGATCCCGCGACCTAGCGCTTACAAAGTAGGCGTGCTTTGTCTGACATTTTGTTTTGGCTACAAATTTTACGAGTGGATGCCCTTTGTACTCAACCTTTGCTATTTCTTTAGCAAGGGAAATTCAGGCCTGTTTAACGTCCTCCGGCCAGACAGTAAAATAATAATAATAAAAAAAAAAAAAAAAAAAAAAAAAAAAAAAAAAAAAAAAAAAA
>NW_007483128.1:0-295 GCF_000475195.1 Diaphorina citri
TTAAGCATACAATGTAAGGAGCACTCCTTGGTTACAAAATCCCTGACTTTCCTTAGTAGATATTTAAGGAGTGTCCTTTAAAAAGGGTATTTCCTTGAAATTAAAAGCAGCCTGATGTAATATACAAATCCAATTCCTTGGATCTCTGTTTTTAATTTCCTTATCCTATATAAGAAGGAAAGTAATGTATTCAGTCAAAATTTTCGATGGTCAGTTTTTAGTGCAAAAATACGTTTTGACTGGGGTCCCTAGAGCCTAAATCCAAAATTTCAGCCATTGCTCAGTGTCTTAGAAA
>NW_007483129.1:0-295 GCF_000475195.1 Diaphorina citri
AAACAGAAATAATCAAAATCATGAAGCCTAAATTCGGTGAGAAAATCAACTCGAAACTTTACAGTAAGGTTCCTTTTAGGATGTAGTTGTAGATCAAAAGTGTTCGTGGGCCGGAGGTTCATTCGTGACAAGAATTTATGCTTTAGAGTGCTCCGCTCCGGAGAGGAAAGAACTTTTTCCTCTGGTTTTGAAGTCGTCGCTCACCTCTACCTGCTCGATGTTTTATGCTCTCTACTTTGTTTTTCGCATTGAACTATCAAAATTCCTTTCTTTCCGAGTTTCTATCAATCATTTC
>NW_007483130.1:0-295 GCF_000475195.1 Diaphorina citri
GATTTAGTAGCTGATGAAAAACGCCGACCCCGTCTGAACTCGGGAAAAGGCGAAAAAGATTAATGAATAGGACTGTAAATCGCTTTATAGTCAATCAAAATCGTCTGAAATATGAGACACTCAGGCTTTAAAAATTGTCGATTTAAAGGTGCCATTACACTATAGATCGCTTTATAGTCAATCAAAATCGTCGGAAATATGAGACACTCGAGCTTTGAAAATTGTCGATTTAAAGGTGCCATTACACTATAGATCGCTTTATAGTCAATCAAAATCGTCTGAAATATGAGACACT
>NW_007483131.1:0-295 GCF_000475195.1 Diaphorina citri
ACAGGCGAGTTCCACGTAGAAGAAGGCCGCATGGGGATCCGTCTTCTCCTTATGCAGCACCCAGGCTGTCGAGTTATCCAGGGAGATGAAGAATGAGGAGTTCCGGATAGTGGGTACCCGCATGTCCGGATGTGTCTTGAGAGCAAACGACACCACAGAGACGCAAATGAAGAACACGGACGTTACCGCCAGAATCTGAAACAGAACAAGAGGTTTTGTTTCATGTTAAAACTCTGTATTACTGTTGATCAATTTGTCAGCTTTAAGCAGAAATGAACCATCTATAAGGCTAAAT
>NW_007483132.1:0-295 GCF_000475195.1 Diaphorina citri
TCTTGAATTTTTTTTCCTTGTTGCATGAAAAAAATTTAACATGTATGTCATTATGTAATTTATGTGTATTACCTATATATCTTATATGAGGTTAAATAGAAGGAACTGGACCATCAGTCTAAGGCTAAGGTCTTATCGTCGTTATCGCCCTAAAGCAGAAGAGAGAATGATAGGATAGAAGAAAGTCAGCCGAACACAAACTTTATCTGATAATGATAAATTCACCCTGAGGCCTGAATGGGAATCCAACCCGCCAGTCAGCACTCTCATGACATTTGTGACACCCTCAATAGAT
>NW_007483133.1:0-295 GCF_000475195.1 Diaphorina citri
GATGATAGTAATGATGAGGCCAATAACACAATGGAACGCGTGCCACACGAGAAAGAAATGTCACACACACGTTGTCATATTAGCTTCCAAATTGAATTAGCTCTTCTTTTATCTTGTCTATACGATTGCGATGATCCGTTGTATCTATCACTATCCATTTTACACGTTTGTCCACAATGATCTTCTATCGATGTATCTAATACTAGTCCATAGAGTATATGTGGTTTGCCTACAATGATCTTGTGTTTATGTCCATTGAGTATGCGATTGGAATTACTTCAATGTGTCCATATGG
>NW_007483134.1:0-295 GCF_000475195.1 Diaphorina citri
GTCAATAAGCTATAAGTAAACAATTTTAGAAATAATGACTAGAAAAACGAGTAAAAAAAGTAATAAGTATACAATATACATAGGTAAAAGAGAATAATATAAATATAAATGACTAGAATAATTTTCATTAACACAGTCAAAACACAATGCAAGTCAACAAGGAACATGTTAGAACCTAAAGTCAATATCAGAGTTGGCAGCTCTCATCATTCTGTTGAGAGGAGTATAGTACATGTAGTTTGTACCACAGGAAATCACATAGAATGTGTTGCTCCCCCTAAGTCTCCTGTGACAG
>NW_007483135.1:0-295 GCF_000475195.1 Diaphorina citri
ATGAAGCTTTTAAATTGGAAAAACATTGACTCTTGTGGTCCATTATTAGATTAATATATTTTGATTATTTTTCCAGGAAAAGTGCTAGACTTAGCAGAACTCCGGCACTCCCGAGAGAATTATGGACTCTGCGGAATTTCAGCTTATTTCGGCATGCTTTATTTTGCCCTGATTTTTTGATGTCTTTATATTTAAAAAGATATATGATTATGATGAGAAATATTTAAAAACTCTTTTCGCATTTAAAACTTTTTGGCTAAGACATTTTAAAACAGAATCTTGATAAAAGATTAAG
>NW_007483136.1:0-295 GCF_000475195.1 Diaphorina citri
TTCTTTTTTGGCGGAAAATCTAGAACACCAAAAGTAAAAGGGGTTAAAACCTAAAACGAAATTCTAGCATTGAAAAAAACATCCCTTTCACTGATGTCAGATTTGAACAACTTTTTTTTTTCACCCATCATCTTTTCTTACCTATGGATTATTTACTTATTCCTTGTAACTTAACTTACTCCTTTGTCTTACCTGATGATTACATTGATTACCTTTTACTTTTCAATTTCTTTCGTTACATATTACTTTCTTTTTCCATGTTTTCACCCCTTATATCTTTTCTTCCCCGTGCGTT
>NW_007483137.1:0-295 GCF_000475195.1 Diaphorina citri
GATTGAATTCCTCACCAAGGTACAGGTGCTCTACGCAAAATGTCTGTCATTAGGGCCCTAAAGAAAGAATATCAAGTTGGACTTATTAAATACCTACATATGTAAGTGTAAAAGTTCAAAGTGTTAGCTGAGGTTTTCCCAAGACAAGCTGATAATTCAAGGTTCATTGAAAGGATCCAAGCAGATACTCGTACTTGGGATAACTATAAGCTAAACACCCGCACTTCAACAGCTGTATAAAAGGATTACAGCTTTTTTAAAGTTTCACACAACTCCAAAGCTCTAACAAAGAGCT
>NW_007483138.1:0-295 GCF_000475195.1 Diaphorina citri
CCCCCGCCCCGGCCCCCAAAGCCGACCCTGCCTACCTAGCCGCGGCCCCCGTCGTCTATACCGCCCCTGCTCCTGTTGCTGCCGTCCCTGTGGCCCATAGCTACTCCAGCGTGTCCCAATACACCTCCCATCCCGTGCCCCTTGCTAAGGCCGCCCCTGTGATTGCTACCCCCTACATCGCAGCCCCGTCCGCCCCTGCTGCCGTGTATACGTACCCTGCCTATCATCATGCCCCTGCAGTAGGTGAGTACAGAAAGTAGTCCTGATGATTTTTAGGGGCTTCCCAAAAAAAAAA
>NW_007483139.1:0-295 GCF_000475195.1 Diaphorina citri
AAAAAGTACAAAATAAAAATAAAAATGCGGTTGGTGTTTCAATTTCTAAATTTCTGATTTTTCATTTTCATAAGTCATAAGTGCATTTGATATGAGACCACTATATATTGAGGATAAAACGACTTTAAGTATATTGAGGATAAAACTGTTCATCATTATCATCATCTGGTGTCAAGTGACAAGGTAAGTTAGATGAGTTGTTTTTTCATACTAGAAACATGCTTATGGGTCAGGTCCAATTCTAATACTGGCAATACTCTGGAAAGTGTTTACTACCACCAAATCACCAAAGAAA
>NW_007483140.1:0-295 GCF_000475195.1 Diaphorina citri
CAATAAGAATGGGAAGAACATTGTGGTTCACCTAACATCTCGCTGGACAAGAAACAAAATTCTTCAAGCAGCAAAGAATTTCAGAAAAACTGCTAAACGTGGACTATCCTCTAAGGATGTAGATGCTAATTTACCTGATGCTACAATTTATATATCTGAACATCTGTGCCCAGCATACAAACAACTGCTCAACAAAACAAAAGCATTTGCCAGGGACAAAGGATATAAGCACGTTTGGGTACATGAAGGAAGGATCCTAATGAAGAGAAAGGATGAGGATAAAACCATCCACATC
>NW_007483141.1:0-295 GCF_000475195.1 Diaphorina citri
GCTTTCTGGAAACATAAGGAAATCATGAGAAGAAATATCTCTAAACGTACCAAATTGAGACTTCTAAAAACTTATGTACCTATTCTCCATTTTAACCTATGGCAGCGAAGCATGGACTGTAAACAAGATCTTTGGAAAGAAAATCAATGCATTTGAACAATGGTGTTATAGAAGAATGTTGAAAGTGTCCTGGAAAGAGAAAGTCACAAATAAAGAAATTCTGAGAAGAATGGGAAAAGAAAAACCCGAATTGCTTAACATCATAAGAGAGAGAAAACTAAAATTTGCTGGACAC
>NW_007483142.1:0-295 GCF_000475195.1 Diaphorina citri
CGCCCCGGGCGGGAATCGAACCCGCGGCCTAGCGCTTACAAGGCAGACGAACTACCAACTAAGCTAACTAGGCTGGCAGGTAGATTTTTTGTAAGCAAGGATATGAGGAAAAATGTGTTTTGGGAATTTGAGAAGATATCTAAACAGAAGGTACTGTAGGTAGAGAGATTGCTGAAACGACTGAGATGTTCTTCAGAAAATAACGCCCGGAAAATCCGAAAATGAAAATATGAATCGATTAGGAGAAGGGAGCAGACAGTTGGAGGTTTAATCCCAGTTCCCAGATCATGGGGTT
>NW_007483143.1:0-295 GCF_000475195.1 Diaphorina citri
GTAGCATTGTAGGTAAAATTGATTGATAGATATGAGTAAAACTGATCCGATAGACATGTGTAAAATTGCTCGATTTATTAAATTTCCTATAACAAATTAAATTCCTATAACAAACAAATTCAATTTCATCTAACCGTCAAACGGACCGAATCAATTTCATCAATTATTAATTTGTTATTGATTAGATGAATATCAATGCGAGATAGCAATATTGACAATTGACATGTCAAGTTCAAGAATTGTCTGGGTCTCGCTCAGTCGCATATTTCTAGTTCAAATGTCACCATTTATTTTC
>NW_007483144.1:0-295 GCF_000475195.1 Diaphorina citri
TCATTATACAGTCTACAGATTCACATATCCTGGGGGGATGAAGGTTAACACAAAAAAGGGGGAAATGAGCAGCGCCGCGGGCGAAATTTTTGATAATTGTGAGCTACAATTTATAGAAACCAGAATTAACGAAATTGAATTTTTTGTGGCCACAGACGAAAATTTTGGTCTCTAATATTAAAAAAACTTAGTTATCAAAAACACAAAATTTGGCGCTGCAGGCGAATTTTTTGAAGATTTTGGTCTACAATAGTAAGAGAAGCAGACTTGTCAAAGGTGTAATCTTCAGGGCCGC
>NW_007483145.1:0-295 GCF_000475195.1 Diaphorina citri
CCCTTCTTCTTCTTCTTCTTCTCCTCCTTTTTCTTCTTCTTCTTCCTCTCCTTCTCCTTCCTCTTCTTCTTCTCCTCCTCCTCCTCATCTTCTTCTTCTTCCTCCTCTTTGATCATAAGAACGTGGATTAAAATTTGAACACATAAGAACTGAGGCTACACATTGTCTGTGCTATTGCAAAATAGGAAAGGAAAGGAAGGTATAATTGAAAATATCTTATTTACACATCCCGCTGCCCGCATCCGTAACCGTAAGAGATTATCAAAGTCCAATCACCCGGACATCAGCAAAATTA
>NW_007483146.1:0-295 GCF_000475195.1 Diaphorina citri
TAGGCTACTACTATTATTGTGGTCAAATTCTCAAATTATATTGAGGATAAAATTCCATACCTCGGCTGGTATTGAACCTGCGCCCTCCTGTTTACCAGGCGAACGCCTTGACCATTACACCACCGAGGCAGGATTGACGCGGTGAATCTATATTGTCGACTGATGGACGACCGTCGACTATGTGTGGATACAGCTTTAGACCGAGAAATTTTGCTGGTGAACCCCTCTCATGTTTTAATAATTCGATAGTGTCTGTGATATAAAGAGTATAAAAAATGTTTGTACCGACTTACTT
>NW_007483147.1:0-295 GCF_000475195.1 Diaphorina citri
ATGAAGGTACATTTCTTGGTGAGGAAATCGGAGTAAGTAGAGGTAATAATAAAAAAAAAACCCAAGTACCTACATAATTTGGGTCGGAACCCAAAGTTTACATTATAATCGCATTTAAAAGGGAACTCAAAACATGCATGGGAAAATGTACCTACTGTTCAATTTGGTCACACTGGTGAGTAAAGAACACGTCACAAAGACGTCTTCTGATTGGTTCAAAGTTTTCGTACCTGTAATTCTATAACCCACGTTTTCAAATACCTAATAAAAGAAGAGAGACTTTAATTTCAGGGAT
>NW_007483148.1:0-295 GCF_000475195.1 Diaphorina citri
AAATAAAATGAAGAAGGAAATACAAAAATATTATTTGGAAAACAACAATGAAATATAGAATCAAGACAGAAGCAAGAAGAATTTTAATTAAATAAATCTCCTTTTGTTCCCATATAAGTATATGGGAACAAAAGGAAGATATTTTTATAGTTACGTTAAATAAACCATTCTCATTCTTATTATTACTATTATTAATCTATGGATGGTAGATAAGCAGATAAGTAGCCTGAATGATGAGTTGGTAGATAAGGCGCCTAAATGTATTAGTCAGAAAAAAAAAAAAAAAAAAAAAAAA
>NW_007483149.1:0-295 GCF_000475195.1 Diaphorina citri
TATTGCTTTAATCAAATTATAGGACATGGCGTGATTATTGATACATGGTGTGTTATTTGTATTGTATCGATTAGTATCCCTTGTTATTAAAACTGAAGCTTTTGTGTGGTGTTGTCTGAATAAAGCCCAAAGCTTTCTGGTCCAAATGAGTGATATTTGAGCAAATATTGCGCGCACAGGTAACGATCTGTCGAAAGACCAAGTTGGGAGACCTACAGCTTAAGGGATTTGTATATGAATTTTCGTTTCCCAAAAAGGATTTTTTAGTGTGCTCGATTTTCTGTTCAACATACTA
>NW_007483150.1:0-295 GCF_000475195.1 Diaphorina citri
TGAATATGAACATAGATATTTCTCTGAAAACGTTTCAAAAACTCTAATGCGATACTAAAATTGAGCTTTTATGAAATTGTAGATGATTCTGAAAGTTGATAGAAATAATTCTTCAGCATTTTTTTTCTAGCTTGGCTTTTCATTTTCCTTCGTCAGTTTTTCTCTCTCTCTCTCTCTCTCTCTCTCTCTCTCTCTCCCTTTTTATCTTCTTCCTTCTTTCTTGACCTAAATTTAGGAAAAAACATTTTTGCTCTTTGTATAAATAAAAATTATTTGAGTTATTTATTTTAGAAGT
>NW_007483151.1:0-295 GCF_000475195.1 Diaphorina citri
ATTGTTTTTTTTCCCCCCTATTAACCCCTAAATAAGCCAATTTGATCGCCAACGTTCAGTAATGGACATGGCACACAAAGAAGAAGAAGAAATTCCCTTCAGCAGGCTATTAGAGAGTTTTTGCAACCAAAAATTAGCGTCCCTTCCCGTCCCGTTAATTGAACTTTTTAACTTGGAATTCTGCACATGCGCAGAAACGAGTTTTCGTCCAATAACATTAAACAGTTCAGTTGACAGGACGCTACTTTTGGCTGCAAAAGAGATTTTCCTCCTCTATATGTCTCCATGGCCATTT
>NW_007483152.1:0-295 GCF_000475195.1 Diaphorina citri
GGGACTTCCTCTATTTCTATTAAACTGATTTTAAAAAAGCCCCAAAATGAAGAAAATGAAAAAAAAAAAAAAAAAAAAATAGATGAAAAAAAAAGAACGTTTGGAGGGATTTGAACCCGAGCACTTCTAATACCTATGGGTCTTGAGTCGAGCGCCTTGACACCTCGGCCACTCTTCCGGGTGAGAGGAGCGGGAGAAATAGCAGTATATTATCTTTGGTCTTGAGTCGAGCGCCTTGACACCTCGGCCACTCTTCCGAGTGAGAGGAGCGGGAGAAATAGCAGTATATTATCTT
>NW_007483153.1:0-295 GCF_000475195.1 Diaphorina citri
AGAATTAGAATTATTTTCTCTCTGGAATTTCAAATTTTGTAACAAGTTTCGCATAATGTAGCGTTTATAGCGTTTTTTCAGGGTTTATAGCGTTTGTGAATGCACATTTTGCATTTTTCAGTAGCAGGTGAGATTTTCTTACAAATCGAACAAAGTGAGGTTTCAATTTCACCACGACGAAAAACTGTTCAACACAAAAGTAAATTTTTGTTGATTAGTTTTTGGGTTGTTTTGCCTCCACTTCGTAGGCCTCGTTGATCGTAACGGATACGTAACGGATACGTTACCCTCATCA
>NW_007483154.1:0-295 GCF_000475195.1 Diaphorina citri
TTATGTTGTTATGTTGCATAGTATAGGTGTTTTTTCCTGGACTAACACTCTGGCAGGAATATTTACGAGTATGTAGCTACTTCTTGTTATGTTGTGGTTTCGCATATTTTTCCCGGACTAACACTCTGGTTGAGAATATTTTATGTAACTTGTTGGTAATAGTACCTCCCTACTGTATGTACGTCATTGTAACAATTTTAACATGGTCCTAATCCTAATGGTGGGTCCAGACTTGTGCAATGCAACGTGCAATGCAACATGCAATGCAATGAAATTCGTTAGTTTGGACGTGTTT
>NW_007483155.1:0-295 GCF_000475195.1 Diaphorina citri
TAGGATTTGTTTTCAGTTAGGTACCTAATACCTACTTTCCTTAACCGGTTCCCTTAATGTCATAAAACAAACCAATAATAAAACAGTAATGTTTCGTTAATTGATTTAACTTCGAGACAATATTGGATATTATTTTAGTGTCAGTAAAAGTACCTCGTAAATATTTTATGTGTGATTGAAAGAGTAATAATTTTAATAAATAAATGAAATCTAGATGGCATTAAAAATATTGAATTTAAATAAAAATCACAATAATGTCACTTTCTTTTTCCGAGAAGTGAGATGAGTTTTCTTC
>NW_007483156.1:0-295 GCF_000475195.1 Diaphorina citri
AGGAGAATTGCTGAAGGCACCTTGCTGTCTGGGCAACCACAGTGTAGATTTTCGAGAGTTTGGGACAGAAATTCCGGACAAGTTCAATCCATCCTTTTTGGCAACATTTTGAAAGTGCTTTCCCAACATCTAGTTCATGACTTAGATAGCTATCTAAGAAAAGAGTAGCCTGGTGATACTTGGATCGCTAATTTGCATAGGTAACTAAATGATTCAATGTGTTGGAGCCTGTGGGGTAGCTTTCAGGACACAAATTTACCACAAAACTGAGTTTAGATAAGATGGAAGTTTAAAT
>NW_007483157.1:0-295 GCF_000475195.1 Diaphorina citri
ATACAAGATATCAGAGGCGAACATGTAGAAGTGAGAGGGGGGCAGTTTATTTTGTAGAAAAAATCAGTGCGAAAAGTTGTAGTCAGCGGTGATAAGTTTGATATCATATTGAATGCAACAGTTGTCACTAGATCACTGAAGTTAATCTACATTGCGCATAATTGGTATCCGGATGGGTGATCGCGTACTGCTGGCGTTCCCTGGCTACACTCAGGCTATAGGTGAGGTTACTGCGAGGTATAGTTGGTTGCCGAATGAAGGGTACAACCCCCGCCACTGAAACCTTAGCAGTCAT
>NW_007483158.1:0-295 GCF_000475195.1 Diaphorina citri
CAAGCGATGACGGAGAAAATGAAGAAGCAAAACTTCGACAAGCTCAAATGGTACGAAAACAACAACGAATTTCTCCGAGCCAAGGCCATGAACATGAAGGACACCACGTCAGCAATGCTGAAGCACATGAGACAAAGTCAGCAGGATAAGTGTGCGCAGACTAAGAGAATGATGAGATCTGCTGATCCATTTCATAGGTTTGTCAAACTGGCGAGTCCGTTCGATGTGATGTATCCTGTGGCGCCCAGTGACAAGTACAAGAATAATTCCATGGGTAAGTACCTACTTACCTATT
>NW_007483159.1:0-295 GCF_000475195.1 Diaphorina citri
GCGTGTCTGTCCTGTAAGCGCTAGTTCGCGGGTTTGATTCCCGCACGGGACGGATACTGTCTTCCTCTCTAAAGGGGGGAAAACAAACGATCATTTTGCGATTATGAAGTAAATAAACCAGCCATCCCTTTGAGTAGACTAACTAAACTTTGTTCTCTTTTGTCTCTTCTGTAGGAATAAGAAGCGATTCCATCATCAAGCCCTGATAGAAGTTCGCATTCTAGATCACCTCCGTAAGAAGGATGCAGACAGCTCCTACAATGTGATTCATATGTTAGAGTATTTCTACTTTCGA
>NW_007483160.1:0-295 GCF_000475195.1 Diaphorina citri
GGACACAAACAGCTGTTGTCTTTGAGGACCGGGTCACTGAAACAATTCCAAGGGGACACCCTGTATACAAGGTATCAGTGATCGATCATAGGTGAGTTCTGGTATGTCATAAGCAACTCCTATATGTATAGCATACAAGGTACCCAATATGTTGGTACCGGCTGGGTGAAAGTTGAAGCCCAGGTATTGTAATCATGAGACTTGGAGTTGAAAACAAGTGGGAACTTTGTGAATTACCTGTAGGCTGGTTGGAATGTCGAAAAAATGACCAGTTGTAAGCAATTTTGAATCGTTG
>NW_007483161.1:0-295 GCF_000475195.1 Diaphorina citri
GGATTGACGTTATCTGTGTTTTCACGAACATCTTTTTCTTCTTTCTAAGTAATTTGCTACATTGTTTTTGGGCATCTTAGTAAAAAATATAGTAATAAAAAAAAAAGTATCTACAATAGTAATAAAAAGGTATAAGGGACGGACTATTGTATTCGCTTCGGTGTCGTCTGTCGGTCTGTGCCCATAGAAAGACTTATCCAAACCTAGTCGACCTATATGGTGCAAATTTTGTCCAGAAAACCATAAAGCCAAAAAACAAAAAAAAAAACTGGTTTTTGGGGGATTTTTTTCACAT
>NW_007483162.1:0-295 GCF_000475195.1 Diaphorina citri
ACTTATAAGTCCTGTAATACAGGGAAATTGCCTCTATTAAAGCCAAATTTTAAAGATGGTCGTTTCACCGAAAGATATACTAGGATATACTAGGCTGGCTATTTCTCTTTTGTTTATATTGGCTTGTAGAAAAATTTTGAAGGTTCGATTCCCATGAGAACAAGTTACATTGGAAGAACTCTATTAGGTATTAGGTTACTGAATTATTGGTATGCCTTATTGAACGTGTCGGTACTTGTGCAGAAGTCACGAACGTGTCGGTACCTACTTGTGCAGAATCTAGTTTCTAAGTTAA
>NW_007483163.1:0-295 GCF_000475195.1 Diaphorina citri
GCACCACTCTTCTTCTGCTTTTTAGCTTGAAGTTGGGCCTTCTTTTGCTTGGCACTAAATGGCTTGCCACGAGGCATCTTTTAGATCTGAAAAAAGAAAAAAATATAGATTCATGAAAAGGGTACCAAAATTGGTCAATATTAACTTATTAACTGTTCCGTCAATATAAACTGTTTGTTGATGCTTTTAACCATAAAGGACTTCATGATACAAAGCTCTTTGACCTTACCAGTCTCTTGCATAATCTTGTTGCCAGTGCCCTATATGACCAAAGTATGGAAAAGTATTTACAATT
>NW_007483164.1:0-295 GCF_000475195.1 Diaphorina citri
TCACCCAGCCTGAGTGGGACCGGGAAAAGTCAACAACACACCCATCAGGGTTATGTTGAAACTTGGAAGTTACTCCATTCGTTCAGTAAGCAAAATAGACAGTATTGTTTCGAAAGGAGAACTCATCTCCCTCAATGTTGTTAATTGTTACCATCCCTCCCTCAGTGTTCAACTCATCTCGTACGAAAAGACCACTACTCGTGTGTACAGGGCCTAAAAACCCGGCGTTTTACCATTTTAAATTGCACATGATTAATTTCATTGTGCGAATATGCGATCCACCTCGTTTGTTCTC
>NW_007483165.1:0-295 GCF_000475195.1 Diaphorina citri
TGGCATAGATTTCACTGAATACCGAGTTACCTACTATCTCCCTCATATCGTTAACAAGATTAGATATAAAGGGTGATGGAAATTATTTCATCTATAGGTATTTCCATTCTTTCAATATCTCTGCTAAAATATTTCTACATTCCCTTTCTCTTCTCCTCAAAAAGCCAACCCAATCTAAGATAGATTTCCAATCTCAAAGAGATACCTATAGGACTTGGTTATGTAATGATTAAAATCGTCAGAATTTGAACATTAATTTATTGAACACCCTATGTGTCCTGGCCTCTCGACTTAC
>NW_007483166.1:0-295 GCF_000475195.1 Diaphorina citri
TTGGAATTTTCCGAATAAAAATTCAATTTTTATCAAAATCGGGATCAAAAAGTTTGCCGGGCATATCTGGGTTAAGCAAAACTGTGTGTAAACCCGGAAACCTTACAATGAAATGAAAACGAAATTGAAACTCCATTCAATGAAATGAGTGGAGGATATGATGAAATGGAGATGCTGATGAAGGAGGGAGGAATTGAAGGGGAAAGTGGAGGTGTTCTGTTCCATATTGCCACGTCCATCAGCTCCAAAGGTTGACAATAACTCACACACAGACCTCGTGAGTCGTAAAACGGAA
>NW_007483167.1:0-295 GCF_000475195.1 Diaphorina citri
GTAATGACTTTTGTTTACAGTTAGCCATTATTTTGAAAGTAAGTGCACTTAAGCACGCTGGCTAGAGGCAGTGGAATTCGCCTTATTGTTTCCTTTTCCTTCAACTAATTCTGCACTTTAGTCTTTGACTATTTGTTCTTGGACTGTTATGATCTTTCCTTTCACACGAACGTCAATATTGAGCTAGCATATAAACCTATTAGTTTGAGGAACTCTTGACTGTTTAAGGAAGGAATGTGCAAATTTTAAATAATATACATATTCTTTAGATTATTTTTGATTAACGACTTCCCTG
>NW_007483168.1:0-295 GCF_000475195.1 Diaphorina citri
AACCGGCGACCTATAGCTGGCAAGCATTTTGATTGATTCCAGTTTTGTGCTACACATTTTTCAAGCTTCTTTTTCCTTTAGGTACCCCACAAGGACATGCAGTCTTGAATGAACCTATACCGCTGCCGTTGATCCTCAAGCTAAAAGGAACAGACTATATAGGTTCTGTAACAGATAGAGAGGATAGTGGTGGGAGGCACCGAGCCCTTGTCTCTGTGTTGTTATTATTACTATTATTGTTATTATTATAGTCTGTGTGAATGTGCAACTCTGCATTTGAACACGGAACAAACAC
>NW_007483169.1:0-295 GCF_000475195.1 Diaphorina citri
CTGAAGCAATATCTTTGCAAATGTGCCTCTCTCAGATGTTTCCTGAATAAGTGATTATCAGACGTGATTAATGTACTTGGAGGGTCCTAATACAAAGGTAGAACTGAGCATAACATTGCTATTCATTTACCTAATGGAACAGGGGTGGCCATAACGTGGCTCGCGAGACGATCTTGTGCGGCTCTCTAATCATGGTTCATACTTGTTGAAAATTTTCTCTGAAGATCAAAATTTCCATGAGACTGAATTCTGAAGATTATATGATGTAGACCAAAATTTTCAAAAATTTCGCCTG
>NW_007483170.1:0-295 GCF_000475195.1 Diaphorina citri
GAGGGAAAGAGAGAGAGAGAGAGAGAGAGAGCGAGAAAGTGAGAGAGAGAGAGAGAGAGCTGAAGCATATACACTCATACTCAGTGACTCAAACGTGGCCTCTTCTGTGATTTTGTGACACCCAAATCAGAAATCAGATGGATCAAGCATTTTCTGGAAATTTTGAAAATCTGGCACATCCAGGCCAAAAAAGTTGGCGAAAACTTCTCTTGAAACGTGGAGAAGTCTAAAAAAGTCAGCTCAAAAAGTTGGGAACTGTTTTCATGGTGAGGCGTCATGAAGAGCTTTAATGAAG
>NW_007483171.1:0-295 GCF_000475195.1 Diaphorina citri
TCATCTGCCAACTTCTGGAAATCCACTTCATACCGAACCCTTGAGCGGTCAAGCGAAAACCGAAAACTAAACTAAATACTAAACCCCTTCCTCCCTCTCCTCCTCTCACGCTTTGCTTTCTTCTCTTTCCAAGAATCAGTGAATTTCTTGTTACAACTTGTTTCCGTATAGCTGCGGCTGCGTTTACCACACTTCAAACCGATGCCGATGGACAATCATACCTATGTAGGTACCTACCTACCTACCAAAATATTCAAAATATCTCCATTAGGTACTCAATAAGGTACATTTACAC
>NW_007483172.1:0-295 GCF_000475195.1 Diaphorina citri
TGAGAAAGAAAAGGAAATCAAAAAGAAGAGGAAAGAAAATCCATCTCCCTCGAAGTTTTAGTAAGCTTAGGAGATGTTACCTACTTTGTGTGTAAATTTAATTGTACAAATAAAAAGTTGTCATTTTCAATATTCTTCTTCTTCTTCTTCTCCTTCTTCTTCTTCTCCTCCTCCTCCTCCTCTCTCTGAAAGGTCCGTTTGCCCCAGCAGTCTAAAGGGTTTTTTAGGTAGATACCCGTCACAAATTTAATGTGAATCGTTGCATCAAATCCCCGATTAATTCTTATCGCCCCAT
>NW_007483173.1:0-295 GCF_000475195.1 Diaphorina citri
GTGATTGGTACCTGGACGGGTGACCATCTGGAAAAAACATACGAGAGAAGGAATCATTTTTTCAACAATAGTAACAAAGTGTAGTGGTTGGCGCAGTAGACTTCTGATCTAGAGGTTGATGGTTCGAGAGGCGAGACCAAAAATGATCACTGTGAATAGGTAGGCCTCTTCTGTCCACACACCACTGATTAGTATACATTTCCCCTCTCTACTTCGTCCACTACCTTCCCTCCCGTCTACCCCACTACATTCTTTCCCCTCTTCTCTCCCATCAATTGACTCCCTCTACCCCCCC
>NW_007483174.1:0-295 GCF_000475195.1 Diaphorina citri
TACTTCATGTAAGCGTATTTTCAAACATGTTTTCCTTCTATTAGACTTGTTTTAATGTACTTTCCTTGTCTTCTCACTAACTTTTCTTTATTGCTTCATAATTTTCGGCGTGAGTCACCCAATTTTTGCTATGAAATGTTTTGTTCTTTTCGTCACAATAATTAGGCATGACTTTATTTTATTTTTCTTCAGCAATAAAGTAACTGATGTAAAACGCGTAAAAATTGAATTATGAGAGAGGGACATTTTTTAACAATTTACTTGTAAATAAAGATAAAAATACACAAAAAAAGTC
>NW_007483175.1:0-295 GCF_000475195.1 Diaphorina citri
TACCTGGAGGAAATAAATTAAGATCTTCAACGGAATCAGACCGAGCTCTGAAAAAAAAAAAAATATTTTATTATGATTCCAGGGTCAGTTTCATTTCAAGGGCTTGCGTGGCAATTTTAATGTAATACCTAATATTCTTATGAGGAGACGGATAGTACCTATCAAAGTACATAGACCACGGTAGCACGGTACCAATGATCTGTGGACGCACCGTAGAGTACTTACTAACCAAGTTGCCTACTTGCTACTTAGTGATCATATTGAACCTGTAACCATATTCAAACCCGGTATGGGT
>NW_007483176.1:0-295 GCF_000475195.1 Diaphorina citri
AGACTGGTCAGTCCAGTCAATCATAGCTACCCAGTACCAAGTAGTCATAACAACACAGAACAGTTATAGATCCAGGTAGGTACTTTATATGAAACCTGGTACATAATATAATAAAAAATGTATTCGTATTACAAACGAATAGGTACAAACATGATTGTCTCCCAAACCTGGTCTTTCTTACAGATCATCATTGCATGTGTGTGTTTGTAGTGTACCCAACGCCATATTTGTGCGAATTTCGCTCGTTTAGACGTGAAATGTGTGTAAATATTGCGTACACATTGTGCCCGCAAAC
>NW_007483177.1:0-295 GCF_000475195.1 Diaphorina citri
ACATTGAGGCTGGTTTCTATTGAGCATGATCGGAACAGTCTCCGAGCATTCTCCTATCGTTCTCCGAGGTAGATTGTAACCAAGATGTTTTACCGTTGATTAGTATAAGCTTAACCCATCCTTTAGGGCTGTTTGCCCCTACACCTAAGCCTCAGATTGGGCTTTTTGTGTATATAATTTTATCGTATTGTCTGAACCATGTTTTAAGTAAAAATTCTAATAGTCCAATAAGATGAGTTCAAAAAGTAATGTTTTCAGGAAAAAATTCCCAAAGTTTTTTTCTCGACGGTTTTAT
>NW_007483178.1:0-295 GCF_000475195.1 Diaphorina citri
CCGAGAATGAGGCTTATCTGTTTACTATGGGGTTCGCCCCAGGTGGGAATCGAACCCGCGGCCTAGCGCTTACAAGGCAGACGCTCTACCTTCCAAGCTAACTAGGCTGGTGTACCCTATTTCTATCGAGCTCAAAACAAGGAGAAGTCCTTCCCTTGTTAAACACTTTGTCAAGTTTCATCTAAATTGGATGAACCGTTCCAGAGTTATCGTGGATCAAACATACATTAAAACTCGATGTAAAACCATCGAGTCAAAACTTAAGGTAGAAACACACTCCATCACGTGACGTAAC
>NW_007483179.1:0-295 GCF_000475195.1 Diaphorina citri
ATCTAGGAGTCGTAAAAGAAAAAGAAAAATTCCGTTGGTCCTCCTTTTTCTGCTCTATGACTTTGAAACATCACCCAAGTAAGCGCAACTGATCTATTGGAGTAAAACTGGCTCCGAGTACAGGGTTACCAAATCTGTACTCTGTACTGCATCTCTGTACTAAATCGTATCTTCCTTTCCAAATTTTCAGAAAATAATCGGTTTTATTGTCAGCTCGCATGGTGTAATGGTCACTGCGCACACCTTGCACGCGGGAGACCCGGGTTCGATTTCCGGTCAAAAAATTTGTAGAAAG
>NW_007483180.1:0-295 GCF_000475195.1 Diaphorina citri
ATATCCCCTTTTCTATTAAAAGCCTCCCATGCCACAGTTTCAGTACAATAGTTCATTATGTTCCACATCCTGTCTTTGGAATATTGTTTCAAATGAAGTTAATACCAATATGGCATTACGGAAAATTTAGTAAGGTACCTACCTCAAAAGGTCTAAACTAAAACCAATCTCACCGGAGGGCCAGGGTTCGATTCTCAGCTGAGTCAAAGTGCAGCTCTATTCATAAAGGGTTTAAATTTAAAATGGGATTTTTTTTAAAAGCCGTTTTTCCCGTAATCTACACCTTAAGAGTTAC
>NW_007483181.1:0-295 GCF_000475195.1 Diaphorina citri
ATGAAGACAAAATTTATTACTATTGTACCTTTTTTCCTAAGATGGACTTGACCAAAGTCCCATTGAGATACCTACCATCAATTGTACCTCGGGTTTCTATCAAGAAAACCCCGTCAGGATAGAGGTCTATGATAAGTACTTAAGAACTACCACTGTTATTGTTTGTAGCTTGAAATGGCTCTAGAACTATCTCAAGTCAACATCCCCTAGCAGACCAAAGGTCAGTGGCGTAGCGTGGTCTAAATTCAAGTGTAAGGCGTGTAGGGTACTAATTTCCATCATCCATGCTCTTCAT
>NW_007483182.1:0-295 GCF_000475195.1 Diaphorina citri
AAAAAAAAAAAAAAAATCTGGTGTGAACATCACACGACTTTCCTCATCCTATTGAATAATGCTTTTTTTGGGGTGTTCTTGTTCTTATAATTTTTACAATATCTCTAACCGTATAGTCGGTATAGCTGAAAACCGCCAAAAAGCGGTCAAAATACCGCCAACAGCAGCACCTATCTCAACCAAACGTTTTGTGTCGCATCCTTGTCACGTTTGACATCTACATACCAAATTTCAAGTCTCTAGCTCTTACCCTTCTCGAGATATTTTGTTTACAGACAGACACACACACACGGAC
>NW_007483183.1:0-295 GCF_000475195.1 Diaphorina citri
TGTTCTTCTATTGTAACCTTTACAATATATCTAACCGTTTAGTCAGTATAGCTGAAAACCGCCAAAAAGCGGTCGAAAACCTACAAAAATGCCACCAACTGCAGCACCTATCCTAACCAAATGTTTTGTCTTGCATCTCTGTCACATTTGTGGACTACATACCAAATTTCAAGTCCCTAGCTCATACCGTTCCCGAGATATTATTGAATTACATCTAAAACCGCCAAAAAGCGGCTGAAATGCCGCCAAGCGTTGCACCAATCTTAACCAAAAGTTTCGTGTCGAATCCTTGTCA
>NW_007483184.1:0-295 GCF_000475195.1 Diaphorina citri
TCGTTTACGTTTCCTTTCAAAATTTCACAGGGTAGACCAATTTTTTCCTTCATATTTGGTCAACATGGGCGATGTGTATGTTGATTTTATTATTTTCTGTGATTTATGTAGGTATGTCAATTGATAAAATTAGTAAAAATGTGGTTTGAAATAGAGTTAAAAGAACTCGGTTTACAATGAAATCTGAAATTGTAAAAAAATGATTTGGAAAGCCCGGTTAAGGATAAGAATATGCATGACAGAATAATAAAGAAGAAAACACTCCGATGTAGGTACTCCCAAGAACTTCAACTTG
>NW_007483185.1:0-295 GCF_000475195.1 Diaphorina citri
CGCTTGTGTAACTGACTCACTCATACTAATTCTAACCCACTTCTAGATGTGCTAGGAAGATGCGGTTTTCACCATTGGGTTCCTTATTTTTTGTACATACTAGGAAAAATCGGAAATCCCCGAAATTCCAAACCGTTCCCGAGATATTGACGTTTTTTAAGTTCCCCATAAGAAATACACAGGGAACAAAGTTTGAGGCCAGCAAAACTTTTCCTGTGTTTAATATTTTCTCTCGCTTTTAGTTTTGAGTTTTCGTTTCTTCGAGACAAGACTCAGGGACGATATTAGTTTTCAG
>NW_007483186.1:0-295 GCF_000475195.1 Diaphorina citri
ACTAAAGTCCTGGGAAGAGTGAACTTTTTCTAGGTTTTTCAAAACTAAAGTCTTGAATAGCGGCCGAACCGTACATTTTTCGAGGTTCGGCCCTAGGAGACTTTTGATCTACATTTTATAAAGAACCTCTCTGCAAAGTTTGATTGACTTGGGCCGAAAACTAAAGGCCTGAGAATAGTAACATAGTGAACTTTTTCTAGGTTTTTCAAAACTAAAGTCTTGAATCGCAGCCAAACTGTACATTTCTCGAAATAAATGTTCCTGACATGAGATTAAGAACACTAAACAATGATAT
>NW_007483187.1:0-295 GCF_000475195.1 Diaphorina citri
GCTCCATTGAAGTTGAATTTGGAAATTTCCAAATGGAATTTGTTTCGACCTCCCTCCTCCTTCCCAATCAAACTACCTCCCTCCCTACTACTTAGGTTCAGGGGACATACATAGAATAGAATACAATAGAAATAGAATATACCTTGTTTAACCTGCTGGGGTAGGACTGAAAAGTCCCTTTACTCCCGCAGTCTAACCAAGCAACCAAGGTCTTATATATTTGACATATTATGGGGAGTACTAGGTAGCTAGTACCTCAGGCTACCTACCTACCAGCACCGTACCCAGCTACTTG
>NW_007483188.1:0-295 GCF_000475195.1 Diaphorina citri
TTATTTCATTCCTTAATTCCCAGCCGTTTCTGAGATATAAGCGTGGTTCGCAAATCACGAACCACCCTGTATACATATGCTCTATGTACATACTCGTATGTAGTGCGTGTGTGTTACCATCACGTTAATCCTCTCATAGTGGATTTCCTACTCCCAGTGGCAGATTTACACATTAGGTATAACATAAACTGCTAACTGGTACTGACTAATATGTACCTATATCTATCTATGTATGAAGGTCCTACACAAGAGCCTATGGACCACGTGAAAGCAAAATTTATGTTAAACCTGGTAA
>NW_007483189.1:0-295 GCF_000475195.1 Diaphorina citri
TATTTAACGTGGTGACATTTTCATCATTATGAACCTTTTGGCTAAAAGTCCTTGTACTCGATCTTCTTCTCTTTTTAAATTTATAATGCTGACTTGATTTTAAACAGATTAATTTAAAAAGAATTTTCTCTCAATATTTTTCTTTTTTAATTCGGATTTTTTTTTCTGAACTCTGATGTAAATTTTGAGGTAAATTTTGTAGGCCAATAAAGTGAAATCCAAAGGGGAAAACACCTAAAAGTCGTCTACGTGCCTCCTTACTTTAATCTTACCCACCCTCAGTGGGCCCCGGCAA
>NW_007483190.1:0-295 GCF_000475195.1 Diaphorina citri
TACTGAATTACAGTCTGAATCAAAGTAATTACCTCATTATAGTCATTATGCAATCTTGATAAGACAAAATTACATGGTAAACACGGAGTTTATATGATGTAGAATTGGTATTAGTAGACATTTGCCGTCAATTAGTGGCGAAATATGAAAGGAAGAAATGATTTGTAAAATCTATGCATGCGAAAGTTGGTGGATACAGACAGATTAATCATGTGGGTAATTGCTCTTCAAATCTTCACCCATGGTTTTACCAGAAGATTATTTCCTACATTTAACACAGAACAGACATAGGTAC
>NW_007483191.1:0-295 GCF_000475195.1 Diaphorina citri
CTATGATATATTGTATACCGTAGGTATATTATAACTACCTCTCGAACTTAGAAGATAACTACTACTATTTTTTACGACTTGTTTGTTGCTCACTGTATTTCTCGATTGACGAAGCACACCGACGAATGGGTAAAGGTCCAATAACTTACTCCTGCCGACAAACATTCTCGGAGAATACTTGTAAACTATACCGACCTGTCTCTGAGAATCTGTAGAGGTTAACAATAATTTCACATGAACCTATTTAGTTATTAAATGGAGTTAGGGACTAATCCTACTTAGGTCCTTTTAGGAA
>NW_007483192.1:0-295 GCF_000475195.1 Diaphorina citri
ATATTTGTATCAGAAGGTAATTTTTTACTTTTTTCTTTTATGGAAGAACTCAGGGGGAGAATCTGTCATTTAAACCCATAAAAAATAGAAATCAGCTCTGAACAAGAGGATGATTTTACAATTGAAACATTGTACTAGTAAGTACCTATTACCTATTTACTATAGCAACATACCTACCTACCTAAGTAGCTATACATACATATGTCCGTACTCAAGAATTCACATTCCTTGAGCACCAAGATGGATTCAACCCTGATAGGAAGATGCAATTATCATTAACGTATAAGCTAATGAT
>NW_007483193.1:0-295 GCF_000475195.1 Diaphorina citri
AACTGGAGGCAGAAGGAAGAGAGGTAAAAACAAGGGAATATAAAATGGATAAAACATGATTAAATAACAAAACAAAATGATAACAATATTCAACAAGGAAACCGTATAAAAACAGAAATAAATTCCAACAAGCTTCAAAGGAAAAATGTAAATAAATGAAGAAGAAAAGGGGACTGTAGCATTCTGATTTCATTTTACAAGCGCTAGGTCGCGGGTTCAATTCCCGTCCGGGTGAGCTTAAGCCTAAACAGATAAAGTTCTCGGACCGGCTAGCTTTCTCCTATCCTCAGTACTG
>NW_007483194.1:0-295 GCF_000475195.1 Diaphorina citri
CTCTATCTATCTATCTATCTATCTCTCTCTATCTCTCTCTGTCTTCCTCTCTATTTCTCTTCCTCTCTCTCCTATTTGTAAATCCCTCTCTCTCCCTCTTTCTTTTCCCTCCTTCTCTTTCTCTCTCTCCCTCTCATCTCTCCCCTTCCCTCCTTCTGTCCCTCTCCCTTTCGACTATCCCTCCCTGTCCTCTTTGTCTCCCTCCCTTCCCCCCTCTTTCCGACCTTTTCCTCTTTCTCTCTCTGAACCTTTCCCCTTCTCGTTCTCCCACCTTCCAGACTCTCTCCTTTTCCTT
>NW_007483195.1:0-295 GCF_000475195.1 Diaphorina citri
ATTAGGTCGTTGCGAGAGAAAGAAGTAATATAAGATTAGGAAAGAGGGAGAGAAGGGGAAGAATGAAGAGAGAGAGAGAGGGAGGGAGAGAGAGAGAGGGAGAGAGAGAGAGAGACAGACAGTGAGAGAAAGACGGAATAAAAAAGGGAGAAAATTAAAGGGGAGAGAAAGAGATTAGGGGGAGAAATGGGGATGAATATGAGGACGGTACATTTTTCCCTTTCCCCCCCATTCCTAAAAAATAAATAATATTATTACTGTTGTTAGTTTTTTTTTTTTTTTTTTTTTTCGCACG
>NW_007483196.1:0-295 GCF_000475195.1 Diaphorina citri
TTCTGTGGTGAGGACCCAAGTCAATCGAAACACCCCCATGTATCAATTCTTCAAAGGTCTCAATGTATTCCTTACGGGAGCCTCCGGGTTTATGGGCAAAGTGTTCATTGAAAAGCTTTTGAGGTAAGTCACTAAAATGGCAATTTATTTTAATTTTTTCCCCCCTTCTCTCGATGAAGTCATAGTTTTACAAAGACACCTAATTTGATTAATTTCTAATGATTATTACAATACCACACACACCATCAGATTTTTTTTTTTTTTTTTTTTTTTTTTTTTTTTTTTTTTAGGGGGG
>NW_007483197.1:0-295 GCF_000475195.1 Diaphorina citri
CATTACCTATGAAGAATTCTTGCAACATCTTTTCCACATAAATACATTGTAAGTTGAGTTTTTACTTAGTTATAAATAATTAATACCTTCATGATTTTTACTTGTACCAAGACTAGGGATGTGCAATCAAACAAAGTATTGCAATCCTGATAACTAATGAACTTATGGGGATTACCATACCAATAGATACTAACATTTGGTACTTTCTCCTTTGGTGAGCTTTGGTACACCAAGTTAACTATTTGACAACTCTTTCTCTAGGTCCCAACAATGTATGGACGCTGATGGAAACCAA
>NW_007483198.1:0-295 GCF_000475195.1 Diaphorina citri
TACGGTGAGGGGTTCACCACACCGACAAGTAGGATGAGGGGATTTGGTAAACAGGTAACTATGTGTTAGCCTGGTGTGACCGATTCTCAATCTTGTTAGTACGACTTCTTCGAGGCGAGTGTTTCTGTTGCTGGAGGTCCAATTTTCAATTACAGGCTTGATTCTCTTAAGCTTATTGGGGATTACAAGGTTGTTCCATGAGGTTTGCCACATGTTATATCTTTCTTTAATATTGTTGTGCTCGTATCTCTGTGCGCCTTGGTTCTAACATTTCAGTCCTTTGTTTTATTGCACA
>NW_007483199.1:0-295 GCF_000475195.1 Diaphorina citri
TTTGATCCTCAATGTAATACTATACTAAAAAATATTGGCCTATAGGTAACTTGGAGCATCCACCCCTTAATAAGCCATTCTTCGGATTCTTTTATTTCTAGCTTAGTAAAGATGTGTCCAAACATATAGTAGACGCAAAGCGTACACTGCTTCGACAGCATAGATTCACCTCTTCACCTCATCAATCGACGGCCGATCAATGACATCGAATAAGTATGTGTCAGTTACAGTTTCTCTTTGTCCATAATTTCAGCCACTCATCCTCAGACCGTCTGGCAAACCCAGACCGCGGGTA
>NW_007483200.1:0-295 GCF_000475195.1 Diaphorina citri
CCCGAAATCGAAGAGAGAAGGAAGACAGGATAGGAGAAAGCCAGCCGTTCCGAGAACGAACATTATCCCATAAGGATAGAATCTGCCCCGGGCGGAAATCGAACCCGCGGCCTAGCGCTTACAAGGCAGACGCACTACCAACTAAGCTAACTAGGCTGGCAGTTTCAGTTTTAATTACAATTTCTGTTCTGTCTGTGTTCAGTTCAGTTCTAACTTTTAAAATCTGGTGTGAACATCACACGACTTTCTATTACATTTGCAGAATACGTAGGTATTTGAAAAGAAATAGAAAGTA
>NW_007483201.1:0-295 GCF_000475195.1 Diaphorina citri
CTAAAACTTTATGGCGGCAATTGTCGTAAAGATGCTCGTTACGATTAGCGCGAATGAAATCGTGAGTGTGAGAGGTTTCGAAGATTTGAAAAAAGCTTTTGGTGTTTTGGTCTATTATTCAACACAGGATTAGAATCGTTTGTAATCCGTATATGTTCTGTTTACAATGCCGTAATGTGAAGAAAGTTACACAGGTGAAGGATAATATTTTTGGTACACAAGCTGAACGACAATCTTTATTCTGCTATCGCCATTCGGCGAAAGCTAAAGCCGCTACAACAACAAAAACAACAAC
>NW_007483202.1:0-295 GCF_000475195.1 Diaphorina citri
TAGTGTTGTCTGTGCTGCTAGTGACGACCTGGACCGGACAGATCGGAGTAAGTTGAGCGAGATCGAACCTCGGTCGTGGTAAAGTTTTTTCTGATTTTTCGAAGTGGAATAATTTTTTGGAGGCTTGAGGGATTCCCTGGAAAATATATCACAGTGACGAGTTTTTTTTTATGATTTTAAAAAAGAAATGTAAAATTATCTCGAAATATTAAAACTCTTCTTCTTTTTGTTCCCCTTTCCCCGTGTACAGACGTAGTCGGCGTTTTTCGTCATCCTCTCAATCAGCCCTATTATC
>NW_007483203.1:0-295 GCF_000475195.1 Diaphorina citri
TGTACCTCCTACAGAACTATCACCAACATCTACTTGTACAAACTCTACTACTGTACCAGCTACAGTAACACCACCAACAACTACTTGTACACATTCTTCTACTGAAACTTCTACGGAAACATCGCTAAAAACTACTTGTACACACTCTAATACTGAACAAACTACAGAAACACCACCAACAACTACTTGTACACATTCTTCTACTGAAACTTCTACGGAAACATTACCAACAACTACTTGTACACACTCTACTACTGTACCTCCTACAGAATTATCACCAACATCTACTTGTACA
>NW_007483204.1:0-295 GCF_000475195.1 Diaphorina citri
CAGTACTGCAAAACACAGTTTTTGTCCAAAAATATTTTAGCACAGAGGTCTACATCTTTCAGGAAAACCTCTTATTCAGAGATCTAAGTGAGACCTTATCTGTCTTTTTTACTCACGTCCTTCCCAGTGAAATAACCACGTATCTACGTGAAAAACAAACTTAAGGCTAGAAAAACATCATGAGTAAAAAGTGCAAAATTAGGCAATTTTTTTTACAAAGGTTTTATCTCAATCTGCTTAATTACACTTCTGAATCTGTCATGAAAAAAAAAAAAAAAAAAAAAAAAAAAAAAAA
>NW_007483205.1:0-295 GCF_000475195.1 Diaphorina citri
CATATACCTATTCTAATATTTATTATTGTTGTTTATTAACATACTGTAGTTGTTTATTTCAACTCATGTACCTACTGTCAGGATTTTCAATATCATGCTTTCGGGTTTTAACACGAGAAGTACTTTTACTTATTTGAGTCTATACCTTCAGCTGGATTTGGACACAAGGGAAGGCTTATCAGCAAATTTATTTTATCTGAGCTAGGTACGTACATAAATATGTTTAGACAGTATGAGCCTGGCTATTCTCTCAATTCAAAATTGCATCATGTAGACTGAACAGAAACACAAATTC
>NW_007483206.1:0-295 GCF_000475195.1 Diaphorina citri
ACTAATAAATATATAGGTATTAAAAAATTGACTATACCATTACCTAAAAAAAAAAAAAAACAAAAAAAAATAGAAAGTAAAAAACAAAATTTGCTATAAGCTAAGTCTCACATATTTGGAAACTATAATATGTACCTCTACCCCTAGTACAGATCTTAACATTGAGTGTACCAGTCAAAGGGTTAAATCAGTTATGAATGAGTACTTCTACTTCTTTAAGAACGATTAACCCTTTCACTTACGGAAAATGAGCCTGAACACCCTTTCACGATACGCGATATCAGCCTGATTCTCT
>NW_007483207.1:0-295 GCF_000475195.1 Diaphorina citri
TTTTTTTTTTGAAGAGATTTGATAGAGGGAACTGTAACTGTCAGGGTCTTATCGTCCCGAAATCGAAGAGAGGATAGGAGAAAGCCAGCCATTCCGAGAACAAACCTTATCTCTCCAGCCTTTGGTCTTCAGCTTAACCCAGTATTAACCAGGTGTTCTAAACGGGTTAAAACGCGGAACTTTTTTACGACTTCAGCAAGTTCACCATCTTTCAGTTGACTATCAAATATTGAATGACTCGGCAATCTAAAACCGAGAGTACCCAACTTACAAAGCTAGGAATATCCAAATTATA
>NW_007483208.1:0-295 GCF_000475195.1 Diaphorina citri
AGGTGCTCGCCTGGTAAACAGGAGAACGTGGGTTCGATCCCATCCAAAGTGCTCATTCATTGCACCATTGCAGTGTTTTGATTTTGAGGAAGGGGATGTCAGTTTTTCACCACCTTTTTTATACGGAATTTGAGTAGGGTAAACATTTTTTTTGGCCAACCTTGAGAATCGAACAGAGGACATTCTGCATAGCACACACTACCATTCTTTCTTGATTTAATATCGATTTTTCAAGGAAGACCTAATGGGGCTTGGAAGCCCCCATTTACTTAAAAGAAGTCAAAATCTTTGAATG
>NW_007483209.1:0-295 GCF_000475195.1 Diaphorina citri
CCTATGACCTCCGGCGTGCAAGCCTAGTGTGATACCCACTTGGCCATGGACGTTGTTTTGCCCAATTACTATGGACTTGAAAGTAAATTGGTTGAAGGGGGCGTGAAAATCGTCGAATTTTTCTCATCCATATCCTATAATGATGTTTTCCTCAGCATGAAAACTGAAGATGAATGTTTGGTAAATTTATCATGGGAGTAGAAACATGGGTAAGAACTAAGAACAGCCTGATGTGTGGAACGTGTAATGGGATAAATGAAGCATGTAAAGTTTATGGGCTGCCAGAGATTACGCC
>NW_007483210.1:0-295 GCF_000475195.1 Diaphorina citri
TGAGTAGTAGGGTGAATGTACAGGGGAGGGTGAGTGGTATGGTGAAGGTACAGGGGAGGTTGAGTGTTAGAAAGTGTGATTTGTGCTATACTGGGTACCCGTGTTTGCATACGCAGAGTGCATTCCCTCATCAGCCTTGAACATAATTTCCATTATTTGTCTTTGAACCGAGGTTTTGGTCCTCCTGTCATAGTTTTTAAGTTTTGAGCAAACCAGGTTTCCAAAATGAAATGACTCCATGTCTTCTTGGGCGGGGTTTTTTGATGAGGAAGCCACATCTTTCAAAACACCAAGT
>NW_007483211.1:0-295 GCF_000475195.1 Diaphorina citri
ACGAAAAGTTATATGTTATATGGATACCTACCTAATAGGTGTGTGAAAGTTGGAAATAGATATTCCCATCCTTTCCCTCCAATATAACCTATAGGTAGGGAATTTAGTATCTATAGATTCTAGATATAAGTACCACACCTATCTATTCTTACATTTTTCAAACCTTTCCTTTTCCTTTGCAAAATAAAAAGAAAATTGGTCACATTCCACATTCGTAAAAAAAAACTCGAATTCCTATCCCTAAACCCCCCTTCCATTCAGGGTTCCCTTAAGTGCTCCGTTTAAACTTAATTTA
>NW_007483212.1:0-295 GCF_000475195.1 Diaphorina citri
TTTCTTTAGCAAGGGAAATTTCAGGCTGGTATCCTCGATGTTCAAAGTCCCCCAGCCAGACCATTTGATAATTAGGTATAGGTAATCATTTAATCTAACTAAACCAGTTAATCCTCGCATTGTATGGACATGGACATTGGTGCCTTCAGTTATTTCAATTGCCCTCTTGCGATGGACACAGCGTAGCAAGTTGTTTGGTCCGATGTGTTTAATCTTGGATATAACATTGTCACTGTTACTTTCCTCCAATCCGAAGGCCCTCTTGTCTATTGTATTTGAACATTCCTCATCAAAA
>NW_007483213.1:0-295 GCF_000475195.1 Diaphorina citri
CAGAAAACTTTAAAGTTCTTTATTAATAGGGTAACAAATGTCATGGAGCGTAAAAAACATAACTTTTTCTCTGTGTGAAATGGAATTTCGTTCCTTATTTACTGTGACATCGGTTTTTTTTCCATGTTCAAGTTTTGGTACCAAGAGGAAATAGGAGGAGGAGGTTTGGTTCCTACAATGGAGGGAGGAGGAAGCGAAAGAGAAAGAAATGAATTACGAGAAAAACGTTTGTGAAGAAAAAATGGAGAAATTTATATTTTAATTTCTCTCTATTCGTTAGGAAAGAAATGATCGA
>NW_007483214.1:0-295 GCF_000475195.1 Diaphorina citri
CGGTTTTCGGTGTAATTCAATAATATCTCGGGAACGGTATGAGCTAGAAACTTGAAATTTGGTATGTAGTCCACAAATGTGACAAGGATGCAACACGAAATACTTGGTTAGAATAGGTACTGTAGTTCGGCATTTCGGCCGCTTTTTGGCAGGTTTCGACCGTTTTTTGGCGGTTTTCAGCTATGCCGACTGAACGGTTAGAGATATTGTAAAAGTTAAGGTGAAAGGACACTCAAATAAGCATAATTTAATAGGATAAGGAAAGTCGTGTGATGTTCACACCAGATTTTTTTTT
>NW_007483215.1:0-295 GCF_000475195.1 Diaphorina citri
CATAGCCATCAATTCAGTAGGGCCCAAGTTATCAGTAGATCAATCTCCATAAAAAAAGTTCCGAGGGGAAAAAAATGTGATATCCCCCAAAAATACTCCTTAGTATTGAAAATTAACTGCCAAGTGCGTCCGATTCTCATCTCTTCCTCTATTCCCTCCAGGTTGTTTCTCCTCGCTCTCCGTGCTGGACGAATATGAGGAAACAAGCGTCATTCGCCTCAACGAGGAAACACTGTGCAGTTACGAAACCATTTTCGACGCCCTATTCACCTCGAACATCGCGCACATTCACATC
>NW_007483216.1:0-295 GCF_000475195.1 Diaphorina citri
CTACATACGCTACAAATCTTAAGGTGCGTACACATCTGCGCGAAGTTGCGGAACATACCACTAAAGGTAGGAACTAACGACCATCACGTAACGTGACCTAACGTGATGGTAGTGTGGCTGTTCTGTACAAAATTGCCTACATTATTATGGGAAAACTACATCTCTCTGACTCTCCATGATTTCATGTGACTGGACTTGACGTGATGGTAGTGTGTTTCTACCTTAACACTCCCGCTGTAGAGCCGCGCCAAATCCTTTCTTTGAAATTTAACGTGGTCCTTCTGGCTTTTTTGTT
>NW_007483217.1:0-295 GCF_000475195.1 Diaphorina citri
ATCTCTCATAATGCAAACAATGACTACTTCTTGGCTCATAATCTTACAAAGACTGTCAAAAACGGAGTTCACTTTCAATTTCTAGGATAATATGATAATCTCGCAAAACCTACAGCAGGTATGCCCATTTATTGCACATTATGTTCTATGTAGTATGCATTTTGTAATCAACTCATTAGGTGGTATTTTAGTTTATCTCATATCTAACAAAAATAACTATAGAAATATCAGTTTGCTCTTAGGTAAATGCAAATTAATATTTTCATTGTGTAGCCAACTTTGGGCATATCAACTG
>NW_007483218.1:0-295 GCF_000475195.1 Diaphorina citri
CTAGAGATAGAGCGATCAGTGTGTGAACTATGAAATGTGAATGAGTGAATGGATCTCGTTCTTATAATATAAGATTTCATTTGATCATTTGTAAAATTTAAGATAGATCTATTGTAAGCATAAGCATAAGCATACATACTTTGTACAACATAGAACACAAGTAGATATAGATAGGTACATAACAATACTCACCACAAATAATTACCTACCTAATAATCAATACCGTCATCTGAGGTGACTTTGCACCTGCCCGGGTGACTTTGCACCAACTCAGTAAAATGTTTTGAATGCTGAC
>NW_007483219.1:0-295 GCF_000475195.1 Diaphorina citri
AATGCTCTTAAGAAATCAATCAATCAATTTAGATCATATTTATCTAAACCCTTCAATTAATTTATGAGCAAAATGTCCTTTATTTTCATAAGGAATTGGTCTCTTAAAGTGTTACACTTCGCTTACACAAGTCCTTTTATTTTCAACTATCGTCTCAATAAAACGCCTTTTACCTTTTTTTATCACTCGGTTCACCTCTCAAAATGACCTCTCTCGATTATTCTTTCAATCCCCAGTCGAAAAATGTAAAGTAAAATTTCGGGGCAACTGCCCCATTTTGGGTGCCAACCGGCAG
>NW_007483220.1:0-295 GCF_000475195.1 Diaphorina citri
AAGAAGAAGGAGGAGGAGGAGGAGGAGAAGAAGAAGAAGAAGAAGAAGAAGAAGAAGAAGAAGGAGGAGGAGGAGGAGAAGAAGAGGGAGGAGGAGGAGGAGAAGAAGAAGAAGGAGGAGGAGAAGAAGAAGAAGGAGGAGGAGGAGGAGGACGAGGTGGATGAGAGGAAGAAGAAGAAGAAGAAAAAAAAAACATGGGTTTTGCCCGTAGATCTATCAATCATCAATCAATCAATGACTCACAGTTTTAAAAAGAAAGACGACTCCTTACCTATCAGTTATTGGCATTGGCAAC
>NW_007483221.1:0-295 GCF_000475195.1 Diaphorina citri
CTCTTCCTCCTCTTCCAGCCTGGCTTCCAAATCATGTAGGATCTCTTCTAGTTCTTGCTTTCTAGCTGCCAGTCTGAGAAAAGAAAAGGGAAGATAGAATAAAACATAACACTCAATCGACAACATTAATCAGAAGGTTTAGTAGCATAAAATTTTTTAGGAATATAAAGAAATTAATAAGCATTTATGAAGCATTTTTCACATTTTTTTTTTTTTTAAGAGTTTTTGACAGAGGGAACTGTAACTGCTATGGTCTTATCGTCCCGAAATCGAAGAAAGAAGGAAGACAGGATAG
>NW_007483222.1:0-295 GCF_000475195.1 Diaphorina citri
ACTTATCTCAGAGACTTGTTTTGTATGTGCAGAAAGATAATGTTAATTTTATTAATAGATACGATTATACAGGGTGTCCACTATAGAATGTGCAAAAATGCACTTGTAGGTACAAATACAATAATTTCATTATGTCGATAATGTGCTGCAAAATACGGGGGGGGTTTGTGAAAAACATCGTACCCTCTTACTTAAAATAATTACATAGGTACATAATTATGTATTACAAACGTCATCTTTGTTATTTTCTGTTCAACTTAGCAACGTTCTACTGATGATGAATGTTGTTCATTGT
>NW_007483223.1:0-295 GCF_000475195.1 Diaphorina citri
AGAGAAAAGACAGGATAGGAGAAAGCCAGCGGTTCCGAAAACGAACATTATCCATTCAGGATAAAATCCGCCCCGGGCGGAAATCGAACTGGCGACCTGGCGCTCACAAGGCAGACGCGCTACCAACCAAACCAACTAGGCTGGAATGCCAGACCTAAACTTACCAGACGGCGCCGGCGCGAACGAACGACATGCATAAAACATTGTTAAAGCGCCTAATGGAAAAAAAACTCACCAGAGTCAAATCATCTTCCAATCGTTCGCAAACTTCATCAGCCAGCTCTTGTATCCCAGT
>NW_007483224.1:0-295 GCF_000475195.1 Diaphorina citri
GAACAGGTACGCCTGTCAGGTCTACCTGACAGTGTATGGCAGGTTTACGTACGTCGAGAGCCGTAAAACAAGATGTTACAAAAGTCTTGCAAACGAACTTCAAGGATGCATATATGTACCTGCTACTTAAGTTAATAATAATGTTTCACTCTACGAACCACAGAGTAAAACGTTAAATTAGTCCCAGAATATCCAGGAATACGTTCTTGAAGTTTGTTGCACGATGTTTTTGCAACACCCTGTATAAGGGTACATTTTGTTATGTCTTTACGAGACACTATCTCTCCCAATCGTT
>NW_007483225.1:0-295 GCF_000475195.1 Diaphorina citri
AAAAAATTTCGACTCTGTCAGCAACCTCCGTGGTCGAGTGTTTATCACACTAGGCTTGCACGCCGGAAGTCCCGGGTTCAATTTCCGGCAAGGTCGAACTTTTTTCAGCTCTGTGCTTGGAGCTCGGGGTGCACTCTGCCTCGTGAGGACAATTGAGTAGCTACTTTAATCGAATAGCTACCAGTGGCGGCGCTATCAGAATAAAATAATAATAATGATAATAATAATAGACTCTTGAGTGGAAGGCAACCACTAGGCGAGGTTAACGCCTCAGGCGTTCTCTACCACCTAACCC
>NW_007483226.1:0-295 GCF_000475195.1 Diaphorina citri
AATCATTCCAAACCGAAACAAGAGGAGAACGCGAGAAACTAGAAACATAACCTCAATGAAGTCACATGCAACTGTTTGATTTTGATAGGGTAAACCAAAAGATACTACAGTACTCAGAAAACCAGGAGCAATTCGATGATTTAGGTACGCTCTGTATAAAAAATAAATACCAGGGAGAGAGAGAGGTACTCGAAACTAGACCGAATATAAACGAATGCGCCCGAAGTAGCGATTCCAATCCTCCTTCACAGTTCACACAGGGGACAAATGTGTACAAAAATCTACAGATATAGTC
>NW_007483227.1:0-295 GCF_000475195.1 Diaphorina citri
GATCGACTAAATCATTGTGTCAAGTGAAAGAGTTGGGAATGGTTTAATATCCATTCAAGGTGACAAATCACTATTAGATCAGAATCCATTGGAAAAACTTACACCAATGAGTAAGCTAAAGAACCTATTGGAAAAGTTAAACGAATGAATAAGTCAATCCATGTTAAGAATTTCAAGTAGGTATTTGAACGTGTTGTAGGGCTTCAAATTGACAGACATGTACATAGTTGGCTCTGAGAAAAATTTGACAGAGGGAACTGTAACAACGGAGGTCTTATCGTCCCGAAATCGAAGA
>NW_007483228.1:0-295 GCF_000475195.1 Diaphorina citri
GGTATGGCAGGTTTAGCAGGTGATTCCAGATGACCTAGGAGACTAGATAGAGAGTAATCAGCCACCTCTGAACTTAGCCACTTGTTTTCGCCCTCCTTGAGTAGTTTGGATGGGGAGGAGAGGAGGGAGATAGAGTCCTCTTTGGTGGGGATGAGACCTGTAGGGGAGGGAGAGACAAAGTTTACACTAGGTCGGTAGGCAGCAGTTATCGAAAGGACGCGGGTTCGACTCTCGACTGAGGCAGGGAATGATCAAAGTAACTAACTCAGGTTCACTTAAATTTTAACAACTTAAA
>NW_007483229.1:0-295 GCF_000475195.1 Diaphorina citri
GGAACCCCGATTTTATGAACTTTTAAATGTAACCCCGATTTTATGAACTTTTAAATGGAACCCCGATTTTATGAACTTGGAACCCCGATTTTATGAACTTTTAAATGGAACCCCGATTTTATGAACTTTTAAATGGAACCCCGATTTTATGAACTTTTAAATGGAACCCCGATTTTATGAACTTTTAAATGTAACCCCGATTTTATGAACTTTTAATTGGAACCCCGATTTTATGAACTTTTAAATGGAACCCCGATTTTATGAACTTTTAAATGGAACCCCGATTTTATGAACT
>NW_007483230.1:0-295 GCF_000475195.1 Diaphorina citri
TGGCTCCATCTCGAGTATAGGGGGGTTTTCTGTGCTCTGGAAAACGGGGAAAAAAGAGAACTAAAGCTAAAAAAAAAAAGTTTACAATTTGGCAAACGGTTTTGGCAAGACCCGATGCCAGCAGAATGTTTTGATGATGATGATGATGAGTTGGATCAATATTTATTGGAGAGAAGGGAAAATATAAACTCTCCTACCCACTATAGCAGTCTAATATACAATAACATCTCCCCAAGTAGTTTTACATATCCGCAGTGAAATTAACGCCAAAATTCTGAAGGTGCCTGACAAAAAA
>NW_007483231.1:0-295 GCF_000475195.1 Diaphorina citri
TTCGGAATGGCAAAAATTGTGCCGTCATAACAGTCCACCAATTATCACCGTCACTTGTTGATCTTTTCTAACCAAACACCAATTAAAAAACAAGAACCAAGAATCCTTTGGAACGAAGTGTACTTAACACTTTAATAAGGTTTTAACGTCACAGGGTATAACTGCTTCAGAGGTTAACGTCACTGGAAACTAGATACTTACTGTACTTTTAAGCTGTGTGTTTGACAGAGGGAACTGTAACTGCTATGGTCTTATCGTCCCGAAATCGAAGAGAGAAGGAAGACAGGATAGGAGA
>NW_007483232.1:0-295 GCF_000475195.1 Diaphorina citri
GTGAACTTGCAAAAAAAAAGTATCGTGGGTAAAAAAAAAAAAAATATCTGGTGTGAACATCACACGACTTTCCTTATCCTATTAAATGATGCTTATTTTGGGTGTTCTTGTTTTTTTTACCCTAACTTTTACAATACTTAATCGTTTAGTCGGTATAGCTGAAACCCGCCAAAAACGGTCGAAAACCGCCAAAAAGCGGTCAAAATACCACCAGTCGCAGCACATATCTTAACCAAACGTTCTGAGTTGCATCCTTGTCACATTTGTGAACTACATACCAAATTTCAAGTCTCTA
>NW_007483233.1:0-295 GCF_000475195.1 Diaphorina citri
ATGCCCTTCGCACTCAACCTTCGCTATTGATATAGCGTGAGGAAATTTGGACTAGTCTACTCCCTGTTTATAGTCCCCAAGCTAGACGCTGATCTACTCTCTGTTTATAGTCCCTCAGCCAGACTGTGGGGAACCACTGTATTAGGGCTTAATTTCACCAATTTACTACGAGCAAGAGGTCCTCAAGTTATCCCCCCCTTCGTCCTCACTTACCGAGGCCCTGACTACACAGGTACCTAATAAACCAGCCCGTCTTATCACTGCAGATAAGCAGCCTAAGCTAGACCTCAAGGCT
>NW_007483234.1:0-295 GCF_000475195.1 Diaphorina citri
AGAGACGACCTGAATGCATGTATGTATTGTGGGGTACAACAAAGGAGTAATAAGCTGTAGAATCGGCTTCTTAGTGATACAAAAGCCATCTTTTGATCAAAATCGGTCCCTTCAATGGTGCGTCCCGTCACGTCAGGTCTCCTTAAAATACATATTTTCCTTGATTAATCAAGGGCGTCCCCCCCTTAATTAAGGGCGTTTTTCACTTTCTTATCCTTATAAGAAGGGAAGTAAAGTAGGTAATCGACTGAAATTTCGTATGTTCATTAGGGCCATCAAAACACTTTTTGAGGTC
>NW_007483235.1:0-295 GCF_000475195.1 Diaphorina citri
ACACGACTATTTCTCTTTCAACTTTTCAGGTTCGCGGATCATTTGAAAATGTAGGAAATCAATATTTTAATAAATTAAAAAAGAGATTTTTAATTTTTTGGCAAAAAAAAAAATATATTTGACAATGAATAAGTGGTCAACTAAAATTACACTAGAGTTTTGGGATCAATATCAAATATACATAATCTTATATTATAAAAACAAGATCCATTCACTCATCATTCACATTTCATATTCACACACTGATCGCTCTATCTCCTGAACCACAACACCTAGAAAGCTGAAATTTGGTAGG
>NW_007483236.1:0-295 GCF_000475195.1 Diaphorina citri
TGTTGTGCTCTTAATCTACCGTCTGCCTCCTTAATCCTTATTATTTTCCTGATCATCCCCACATATATTTCCCAATTTCCACGACACTTCAAGATTTCCTCAATTACATTATCCGGACTCAATTCTCTTCCTATCCTCCTGTAGCATTCCTGCCTTGCTTCGTTGAATCTCTGACATCCAAAGAAGGTATGGCATGGGTCATCCTGTTCATACTCACAATATTTTTACTTTCCTTATCCTATAGGAAGGAAAGTAATGTAATCGGGTCAAAATTTCGATGGTCAGTTTTTAGTGC
>NW_007483237.1:0-295 GCF_000475195.1 Diaphorina citri
TATGGTCTGTGGTATACCGAAATCGTTGCAAATAGTGTTTCTTGTCAGAAAAATACATTACTTTCCTTATTATAGGATGAGGAAGGTAACAAGACGAATCAGTACAATTGGCTATTGAGACCTGCAACAGTAGTTCTTTGAAATATTTGCAAAGAAAGTAAAAATTGAGAAAATTTTCACGTATTCACCAAAATAATACGTACATGCATCGAGCATTTTTTGTTGACTATCAGAGTCGAAGTCAGGACCTTCTCCACGTAGGCACGTAGCTAGTAGATGAAAAGCTCAGGTCGTA
>NW_007483238.1:0-295 GCF_000475195.1 Diaphorina citri
TTCATCCGCTGCGTTGGAGCAATCTTCTTCTTCCTAGCCTTTTCCTACTTAAATAGGGTTCGCGTTTCTTGTCAGTCCCTATTGTGTACCTCATGCCCTCCTTGTTGATTTTTTCTCACTCAAGTCATCTGTCTTCATTCACATAATCCTTCCACCTTTTCTTCGGCCTACCTCACCATTTCTCGCCCTCACTTCCGTTCCTCTGGAGCAATCACTCTTGACAAATCGAGACATCCTTTCACTCGAGACCAAATCACTTGGTTGTACGATCAAGTCATCAAGTGATGATCGTGAT
>NW_007483239.1:0-295 GCF_000475195.1 Diaphorina citri
GCCCGAGGTGGACTTTATCCTAAACGGATAATATTCGTTCTTGGAGCGGCTGGCTTTCTTCTGTCCTGTCTTCATTCTCTCTTTGATTTCGGGACGATAAGACCATAGTAGTTACAGTTTCCTCTATCAAACCTAATTTTTGTTTTTAAATCAATTTTATTTATCTTTGAACCAAGTTAAAAAGAAAAAAAACTTGTTAGTAAGTTTGTTTGTTTGTTTGTTTGTTTGTTTCATAACTCTTTTTGTTCGATTGTTCGATTTTGATCAACTTTGGCCACCCTGGATGGATAGCACC
>NW_007483240.1:0-295 GCF_000475195.1 Diaphorina citri
AGGGAGCTGTTCGGTTGTAAAATATGGTTTTGTGAAATATGAACAAGAAAAGGAAGAAGAATGAGAAGGAGAAGAAGAAGAGGAAAAGGAAGAAGAAAAGGAGGAGGAATTAAGAAGAGTTGAGGACAGTTTTGCCAGACAATAAAGTAACATGGTGGTGTCTTCCAGAATGTAATAACAATTTGAACTGCCATACAGGGTGGCCTATTGCAAAGGTCACAAAGGTCATAGTGTCTGAGATGGTGTTGAGAAAAAAGGAATCATACGTTAGAAAGTTGGTAGACAAGACATCCGA
>NW_007483241.1:0-295 GCF_000475195.1 Diaphorina citri
GACATGACAATATTATTATTATTTCAGACTTCTTTTAATTATAATAATGATCATAAGATGTAATGTGTTTTTGCTGTCAAATCATTACACCATGTATATTATGTATTTCCTTTAATTTTAAGAAACCAAATTTTGCTTTCTAGTTTTTCTTTGTGCAATAAAAATATTAAATATTACATTCCCACATTGATCTAATCATCAAAATTTTCTCTTTTCATTTAAAAATATTATAGCTGTTTTTTTTTACAAAAGACATTTTAGCACTACCTGCTGCAATGGTCTTATGGTCAAGCAC
>NW_007483242.1:0-295 GCF_000475195.1 Diaphorina citri
AATTTTCACCTATTTTGTACCAAATACATAAGACCTTGTTTAGACTGCGGGAGTAAAGGGACTTTTCAGTCTCATTCTCGCAGTATAAACAGGGTATATTCTATTCTATATTATTGAGATATTCTGCAGTAAGCACCAATGTTGTGATAAAATAACACTAAGAAATGCCATTTATTTATTCCTTCATTCCAGGCTGCTGGAGAAGTGGTTATTCCGCGGTGATTGTCACGAGAGTTTGGTAACTCAGAGTACATGCCATAGCTTCAAGTCGCGCCTGTTCTGGGTGAAAGGCTTC
>NW_007483243.1:0-295 GCF_000475195.1 Diaphorina citri
TTTAATGGTGGGATTTATAGCAAAATTCCCACAAAAATCTCGTCCTCAACACGCTCCCCTGTGCCAGATCCGGGGAAGAAGCAGGAAATGAAAAATGAAAACAAAGGATTGCGTTGTGATAGCTTATCAGTGAGATTTTTTCTGGATTCACTGGATTGTCTGGATACGTTGCTCATCAAAGGGAAGAAAGAAGCTCGTTTTTTGAACTCTTTATCCCCAGTTGTGTATAAATATGTAAACTCGTTAACATGTCATAGATACTTGAACAAAATATCCACTAGGTACCTAGTTCATA
>NW_007483244.1:0-295 GCF_000475195.1 Diaphorina citri
AAGTAGGAGGACACAAATTATGAAGTGAATAAAAGGCGGGGTACAAAATTGATTTCTAATCTTTTTTGGGGTGGGATATAAGATATAAGTAAAGCTTGTTGTTGTTAGCTAAATCCCCTTTAACGGTGAGCTATTCATTTCTAACGAATTTTACGTGAACCGTACCAAATAGGTAAGTAACAGGCGAGGTTAACTCCTTAGGCGTTCTCTACCACCAAACCCTTAGAGCTCCATTATTATGTGGTCAAATTCTCAAATAAACGAGGATAAAATTCCATACCTCGGCTGGGATCGA
>NW_007483245.1:0-295 GCF_000475195.1 Diaphorina citri
GAGGCGTTGGGGGGAATTGTGAGATTTGTTTTGTCTACAAAGTAATATTTGGGTCTCGGGGAAAAATGAGCTCATCAAGGCGGTTTTCCATTAGAGGGTGTGAGTCTCGGCTGTGGCTGAAAATTTATACCCATTTAATTTTGAACTAGGTGCCTTTAAAGTGGAGCACCAAAAGCTCCGCACTAACCACTTTCTACTCCAGGCTCTGAAAATATTAGAAAACGGTAAAAAGTGAGGACTGTAGACTTGTAGAGTCGTTCATGGAATAGGGTTCTGGTGTCATAGCTCTAGCTCG
>NW_007483246.1:0-295 GCF_000475195.1 Diaphorina citri
TCCATTGAGTGTTTTGTAACTAGGTTGTTTTCCCTACGAATGTCAGTAGGGGCCTTTAAAGGTGGACTTTTCGTATTCTGTGGTTCGAGTCCAACACTTGTCGTAAAATTTATGTAGGTGCAATATTTTAGGAACGATATTTGTTTGCTTAACACAATCAAAAATTCCTTCATTGATTCCACCAAATTCAGTTCGATCTTTCTTTGCCAGCTTTCGATTGATTTCGGTCAACTGTAGACTGTATTATTATTATTATTATTATTATTATTATTATTATTATTATGTATTGAACGAG
>NW_007483247.1:0-295 GCF_000475195.1 Diaphorina citri
TGCAGAACTGTTACGGATAGCAACCAACAAAGTCAGGATAGCCATGATGATCGCCTACATCAGGAACGGATAGGCACGCGAAGAAGAAGAAGAGTAAGCTCTTGTTCTCCCTTCTGCAGGTGCAGAAGGGAGAACAAATGTGACAGAAATTAAGCTCTATTATTTTGGAATTAAAAGACAAAATATACTTACTGGCGGGCTTTTATACGGTAGTATTCACGCATGCAAGTCTGCTTCAAAAGCCTGTGCATTGTTTGACCGTTCGTTGAACAAACTGTGACAGGTTTTTTTAGGA
>NW_007483248.1:0-295 GCF_000475195.1 Diaphorina citri
CTTTCAGCCTAAGCCTATCTCACAAGTTCAATTCAACATTATTTTTATTTTAATCAACAGTTAGGTAAAAAAATAAAAAAAATCCAATCAAAATTCACTGTTCCTTGAAGTCTATCTAATGGTCACCAATCTTTTTGAATTAAAATTCAAGATAAAAATATTGAATCTAATTTGATTCTTATCCGGTTCCATGGCCAGGCTGAAATCGTTTAGGACATCAAAGTAAAGAGAGAATAGTAGGTATCCTAGGTAATTTGTAGACACGTTGAGTCTTTTGGTATTAGATGTTTTGCTC
>NW_007483249.1:0-295 GCF_000475195.1 Diaphorina citri
ACCAAACCTTAAGCCTAAATTGAATGAATAAATAAACAACTGTTTTTATTGCAATAGGACCCTGCTGTTGTTTTCTGGTTTTTTTTTCCATTACTTTTCTGAAAGTTCATCTTTCAACATTATTTGTATTTTTCTCTTGAAAAGTTCCTAAAACTTATTGTCGGGTTGACCAGAGAACTGTTCATATTAATCATCAAGTTTTTGAGAGAGCTAAATGTTGTTTTGAAAATAAAATCTCTTTTGCCTCTACATTCGGGCCAAAGAATAATGAAGGAAGTCGATGCTAAAAGCTGCA
>NW_007483250.1:0-295 GCF_000475195.1 Diaphorina citri
TTTGAAAGGGGGAAAATACGAAAGTCCCACCTACCTACCAAGTTTTTTTTTTTTAGTTACCAACATAGGTATATATTTATTTTTTACCATGTGACATTTCAACATCATTGATAGTAGTGAAGTAGTGTATCACTGTCCTATAAGCTCAAGGCTTGTGTAGGACATTGATAGAAAAATTACAAGTTAGAACGTTAGAAGTAATATTATAATAACAGTCCTTATTTATACTGCTCACAGAGGACTGAAAAGTCCCTTTACTCCAGCAGTAGGCTCATGGCAACATTGTGGTCAAATT
>NW_007483251.1:0-295 GCF_000475195.1 Diaphorina citri
AAAGGCGGGGTACAAAATTGATTTCTAATCTTTTTTGGGGTGGGATGGATTTTTGTTTATTTTTTGTGGGCACTTGATAACTTGATTTATTTTGGGAGGAACGACTTGGCGGGGTCTTTTTTATGCCACGAAGTGGTATTTTTTGGGGGGATTAATATTTACCTAACATAAAATTATAAATACAATAATTCCTATCCAATAAATACCTACCCCCTCTTAACCCATACGCATGCCTCAGTATGATATGTAAATAACTTTTCACCTAAAAGGCTTTATAATCACATTAAGGGCTACC
>NW_007483252.1:0-295 GCF_000475195.1 Diaphorina citri
CTCGGAACGGTTCTCGCTTCCGAGAGCCCGTCAACCATCGCATCGTGAGGATCTGTGCTTTCCTTTGAAGCCTGATAAATCCTTTGTAACCTTAACCTCCAGCTAGCCAGGCTGGTTAGGGTTTGGTTACGCTGATCTCTATATTTATAGTCCCACAGCGAGACACTGGTTATCCCTGCCTCGGTGGTTTAGTGGTCAAGGCGCTCGCCTGGTAAACAGGGCGTGGGTTCAATCCCAGCCGAGGTATGGAATTTTATGCTCAATATAATTTGAGAATTTGATCACAATAATAGTA
>NW_007483253.1:0-295 GCF_000475195.1 Diaphorina citri
GAAGAGAAAAAGTTTATATACCTACATTTAATCATTCCCCAAGTGTTAAAGTTTAGAAAATATTTTTCTTCTCTTTCCTTCTCAAGTCGTTTCCTTTCTCTCTCTCTCTCTCTCTGCCACGTAGACCCTTCACATTTTCCATCCCTAACCTACCCTCTGTAAGAGAATTATTGATCCTTTCTGTTAGGCCTTTTTCTCTCTCTCTCTCCCCCCCCATCCGATTTTCTCTCTTCTCTAGAGGGTGATATTTAGGGGCTGCAAAATAAAAATAGGAATAAAAAAAAAGTTATTACTT
>NW_007483254.1:0-295 GCF_000475195.1 Diaphorina citri
AGGAAATAATGACTTCAGGTTGGACTCCAATCTTAGTCCAGTAACTCGAGGTTGTTCAACTTCTCCCACTTGTAGACTCATTTATCAGCCTTAGTCCAGGAAATAATGACTTCTAACTGAACTTCAATCTTAGTCCAGTAACTCGAGGTTGATCAATTTCTCCCACTTGTAGACTTATTTATCAGCCTTAGTCCAGGAAATAATGACTTCTAGCTGAACTCCAATCTTAGTCCAGTAACTCGAGGTTGTTCAACTTCTCCCACTTGTAGACTTATTTATCAGCCTTAGTCCAGGA
>NW_007483255.1:0-294 GCF_000475195.1 Diaphorina citri
ATCTTAAAAAAAAAAAAAAAAAAAAATGCACCAGGTCCCAATGGATCACTTGAAGTTGAGTACAGTTACATATGGTTGGTATCCGGATGGGTGACCATCTGGACACTCACGTGCTGCTGGTTTCCCCCCGACCCCACTCAGGCTGTGTGAGGTTCATGTGAGGAAACAAATAACTCGATTAAAAATTGAGGAATCATAAATCATAACTGATTGATCTCACATAATAATAATAGTGCTTATTTATACTGCTCGCATAGGACTGAAAAGTCCCTTTACTCCAGCAGTAGGCTACTA
>NW_007483256.1:0-294 GCF_000475195.1 Diaphorina citri
TTTTGTGCTGATTCCAAAAATATAATTAGTTTTTTGAAATAACGATTTTTAAAAAAGTTATCTTGTGTTATATTTTCGGTCTTTGTTCTTTGTGCTACGTGCATCTAGTCTAGTGTGTATACATATCGTATCTATATCACAAGTAGTCTTATCTAGGGGGACCCCCTATCACTAATTTTCAAAATTTGACCTTGAAGTACTTCTCCTACAGTGCTAGACATCCATCACCTCTACATACTATACTTATACTACAATATACATACATAGTATTATTGCTGATCCCATCTTACCTAC
>NW_007483257.1:0-294 GCF_000475195.1 Diaphorina citri
TAGAATATAAAGAAGAGAAGACATTGATAGAGAAGAAGTGGAGGAGGAAAGAGGAGGAACAGGTAGAATATAAAGAAGAGAAGACATTGATAGAGAAGAAGTGGAGGAGGAAAGAGGAGGAACAGGTAGAATATAAAGAAGGGGAAGGAGGAGATAGAGAAGAAGTGGAGGAGGAAAGAGGAGGAACAGGTAGAATATAAAGAAGGGGAAGGAAGAGATAGAGAAGAAGTGGAGGAGGAAAGAGGAGGAACAGGTAGAATATAAAGAAGGGGAAGGAGGAGATAGAGAAGAAGT
>NW_007483258.1:0-294 GCF_000475195.1 Diaphorina citri
ACACGTAGGTAATTCCTTCACAATAATCACAATAGAAGGTTACCTTATTCCCCGGATGGTTACGGATTTCAGGACCACGCTTTTCGAGCATTTTATTCGAGGTACTTTTCCACACACTTTGTTGACAAAAAATAATAACTGCCAAAACAAAATCTCATTTAAATTCTGGAGGAACACTCCAGGCCTTGTGTTACCACGAAAGAAAATTGTCGGGAACATTTTTGTCCTCCGACGTGACACAAACTTCAAACACGTATCGAAGAAAACAATATACTAAACTAAATGACGAAATGT
>NW_007483259.1:0-294 GCF_000475195.1 Diaphorina citri
TTTTCCACAAGTTTGGCCATGCCTCGGGATGAACTAGCGGGATTCCGGAGCGAAGCGACGGAATTCAGCTAGTATTGTCTATATTAACAGATTAGATTAACACAGTATAATATTGACTAACCTAGTTACGTACAACATTGGACGTAATCCTGTAGATTCTTAATGTAATAAATTCAAAAACATAATCATGCAAAACAATATCCTGACCCAGACAGTCTGATGCATGCTAAACCTAATGAGCCTTTTTACCCCCTGCAATGTGCATATAAAATATGCATACTTATGTATATTTAA
>NW_007483260.1:0-294 GCF_000475195.1 Diaphorina citri
CTTTTAATTATTATTTTTTGTTTACTTTTCATTATTATGGTAGAGCCCTTGGACACTGTCAAGTTCCCCCACTGAATAGTGAGGGATATCCTTTGAATGAGGAAGACGAGCAGACCTTCTAAATAAGCTTGTTTGGTCAACATGGTACCATAGACTGTAGACCCAGTTATAGGTAAATGAACAAACTGTCCTATACCTTTTTTCTTCTAATTAATCAGGGTGTTTGTAATATGTGTTCCCCATAATGTGTCAAAATATATGAGACCTTGGTTAGACAACGGGGGTACTTAAAGG
>NW_007483261.1:0-294 GCF_000475195.1 Diaphorina citri
CAACCATAAAATATCCCCGAAAAAATATTTCATTGCCTACGAGTATGTATGGGACTCTATGAAAAAAGCCTAAAAAGAAAAGAAAAAATCCTGAGCAAGCAAAGTGCCTGTACTAAGATTACGGCAATTGTTTCATTTAGATTCAAGACTGCTATAATAGGTATTTTCTACATCCTGATAAACTTTTGGCTGCCTTTCTTTTCCGTGTTCTCTCCATTCCTTCCTCCCCTAATTCCTCCGTTGTTTATCACACATCTTTCCTCTAATGTGAGAACTGAGTGTGTGTAGGTATGT
>NW_007483262.1:0-294 GCF_000475195.1 Diaphorina citri
TGGTATAGATATACACTGTACAATTGTTTTGAATTCCAACGTTCAATAGGTATCGATTTTTAATACGATGGTTGGATAGTCTAGGTATCTTCTATGAGGTTTCCAATGGTATTTGAGTAATTTCTATGAATAGGGCTTACCCGCACCGATTTTTATCGGGCTTGAAGTTTTTCTGGGTGGTTTTTCTTGGAAAATAACACTGTTATGTCTAAAAGTTCACTAAACTCAGTATTTAATGAAGAAAAAATAGATATTTCAAAGAGCTAAATTTCAAGGTAGATATCACTTCTACAG
>NW_007483263.1:0-294 GCF_000475195.1 Diaphorina citri
TAATTTATTTATTAACATGAATAAGACCAAAATGATGCCATTTACCTTAAATGTGAAAACGCTTCCTACAGAAAGAGATATACTCATTCATGAAAAGCCAGATTGTCTCCCAAGCTGTCAGTGTAACATGAAAATAGAGGTGGTGAAACAAACAAAGTATTTAGGTCTTGAGTTGGATTGTCATCTTAGATGGGATCAGCATGTGACAGCATTAAGAAAAAGACTCCGCAGGTACATCTACCCTTTCCTCTCATTGAGAAAATTCATGCCACTCTCTCTCTTAAGAAATTTACT
>NW_007483264.1:0-294 GCF_000475195.1 Diaphorina citri
CATAAGTTGTGAGATATGTAGAACACAAAAAAGGTAATAGTACACTTAGATACTTGTTACAAATGTCGTTCCCCGCATAAAGACACCTCGACATTTTTTATGACTTGACTTGGACTCGAATCACCAACATCCAGATCCGATGTCCACCGTGCTAGCCTTTACACGACTAAGGTTGGTCTACCACAAATCTTAGTACAAAAGTCTAATATTGTTATCGGGGTAGTATTGTAAAGCAATTCGAATTTTCCAGCTTTTTATAAATTAAAGAATTCATCCAAGATCTTTCCAGAGGGT
>NW_007483265.1:0-294 GCF_000475195.1 Diaphorina citri
AGAGTTGACGAAATACTGGCCTGTGTAAATCAAATGGGTGACGTCAATGAAACCCCTTAACACTGTGTTAACTCTCGGTGTTAAGATCGGCCATAAATGGGTTCTGGTCGATCGACTTCGATCGTCTTTAATGTGGATGCTCCTTTATAGCACCGAACTCCGTGAATTTTTCGTCGATTTTATTGCACAAATTCTCTTCTCTCATCTTGATTGTGTTTTTTTAAAGGTTAGGTTAGGTTAGTTTGGTGTATGCAATGTATTGCAATGTTCAAGGTCTTATTGACCTAGGCTATG
>NW_007483266.1:0-294 GCF_000475195.1 Diaphorina citri
CCCATCCAGATATTAACCAAAGTCAATGTTTCTTCAGTGGAAAAGGTGCATGGTATACAAAATATCTCAAGAACGGTTTGTCCTAGAGCGATGAAAATTGGTACGATATACCGACATGGTCCAAGGACGCGACTGTAATAATTTGGTAAAAATCGGATAGTCACTCATCCGATATCAACCAAAGTCAATGTTGCTTCGGACTTGGAAAAAAAAATCGATTTTTTTTTTTGATACTTTATAATATAACTAGCTGAATTCCGTCGCTTCGCTCCGGAATCCCGCTAGTTCATCCCG
>NW_007483267.1:0-294 GCF_000475195.1 Diaphorina citri
CCAAAATAAAAATGCTATGATGTGTTTGCAGCCACTTGCTGCTCCTTTACATCCACAACACTTCAATCACATCCTGTAGGTACTTCATTCAAAGTTATTGATACTTTGTAAGCAGCCAGCTTGAGCTTGACTTTATGCTCTGGGGTAACCTCTCCTCTAACAATGCAGTGGCTTTGGTTTCTCCCAACTTCCACATCACCATAACTGTCTCTAGTTATCTGGAATCAGAAGACAGGTACAGGATTTCTCAGTATGTTTGAAATGTTGATACATAACTATGCACCTACAAGATCC
>NW_007483268.1:0-294 GCF_000475195.1 Diaphorina citri
AATTTCTTAAGAGCAATCTGGGGAAAACCGGGGGTTTTCCATTCCTTCTACGCCTACTAGCATTTTCATACTCCGACCTAGGTACTAACCGAAAGTGCTCGTAAATATCAACCATACCAGACTGGAAGGAAATCTAAAAGGATATGAAGAAAGAGTAGATCTCTCCGGCCATACAACTATGCATTGCTAACCAAATCTGTCATACGGACAGCATTAAGCAGAAAAGAACCATCCATAAGGGACCTTGGATGGTTCTTTCCTACTTAATGCAGTCCTCAGTCTGGCTAGGAATTA
>NW_007483269.1:0-294 GCF_000475195.1 Diaphorina citri
ATCTTCATACTATTTTCCTTCTTTTTTTCTTCTTCTCCTCCTTCTTCGCCTTTTCCGATGTTCAGACGGGGTCGGTGTTTTTCGTCAGCCTGTCAATGAGTCCTAGGGTGATTGCTTTGAGCTGACAGTTGGTTCTGGCCACAACATTTTTACGAGTAGATGCCCTTCCCACTCAACCTTTACTATTTCTTTAGCAAGGGAAAATCCAGGCTTGTATCCTCCCTGTTTAAAGTCCCGGACGACACAAATATAGCCAGCATAGTTAGCTTAGTTGGTTTGTCGACGTATTCGGTG
>NW_007483270.1:0-294 GCF_000475195.1 Diaphorina citri
ATTCACAGGAATGTACCTATGTAAACACAGCGATTCCTTCATAGCGCCAGTTTACATCGAGGTCGTTTTCAAAGAGCCCATAGTGAAAGTGACGCCGAAAAACTACACCAAATACCAAGTCAAACCGCTCTCTCCCTTGACCCGAAATTTGAACGTGTTCATCAAATGGGAAAACTGGTCCCCCTGCTCAGCCTGTGATATTGTAGGCAAGAAATTGAGATTAGGATACTGTTATGTCTACCAGGAAAATAACGAAATATTTCGCCTGTTTGAGGATGGTGTACCGTGCAGAAG
>NW_007483271.1:0-294 GCF_000475195.1 Diaphorina citri
ATATAAATGCGCATAGCGACCGGTGCCAGCATGGTAGGTAAACATTGGATTTTTAGGATTATTGAGATATTGGGAAAACGCTGCAGTGAGCACCAAAGTTGTGACATAATACTGCATTTATTTACTTTGCTGATAGGTACCTACTTCTAAAATGAATAACTTATTAAATATGGACTCAACCTCCAGATCCGAAGTCCATCGCCCTAAAACTAGCTCTAAGTACCGTAAGTGGGGGATAGATTGCCCAACATTTAAGCATTTTTTTCTTTAATCAGTCACAACTTTTTTATTATT
>NW_007483272.1:0-294 GCF_000475195.1 Diaphorina citri
TCTTTAAGGACAAATTTCATTCCGGGCTGGAATCGAACCCGCGACCTTCGCTAGTTGTGTGTAGGTAAAATGATTGATTTTGTACAAGAAAGAGGTAGTCAATAGCCAAATTGGTTAGTAATATGTAGGTCTGAGACAGATATCTTTCATGATACCTACACTAGTAATAATAGCTAGTACCTACACTGCTACATACATAGTTAGAGCCGTTAGAGGAGAGAAGAGAAGAAAGAAGTCATGCACTTATTTTCTGCCCCAAGATTGAAGAAATAAGATGAAAAAGAAGGGAGGAGG
>NW_007483273.1:0-294 GCF_000475195.1 Diaphorina citri
GCTTGAACAATACAAAAGCTTCGAGCTATACACAATACTATCTCTCCCCCATTTAGGTCACAATCTCTAAGGCCGAAGATTTTCACTGTCCACATGCATTTCTTTCTTCTTTTTTTCTTAAAAAAAAAAGTTCACTTTTTATGCGAATTCATATGTTGTTTTAAGACCTACTTCACAGATACACAAAAAACATGCTCGGTTTGAAAGGTTTTTTTTTTCTTTTTTTACAGTCGATAAAAAATTCTCACGTCTTAACCCACAAAGAAATGTCCTGTACAGAAAGATGATATTACT
>NW_007483274.1:0-294 GCF_000475195.1 Diaphorina citri
TTTGTAAGTAAATTGTTAGATTTTTTTACAATTATTATTACCTATCTAGTAATATTTCATTCACTTTTACTAAGCTATACTTGGTATTGCGGAGTATTATGGGTGTAATAGTTATTGGAGTACCTATATTTAACTACCTCTATTGTCAAACTGTAATGCTCTTTGATCTGATCTAATTTACTAGGTTCCTATCCATCTAGTGCCTAGTTTAGGATGGCTTTGACTTCTATTGAAAGTAAAGTGGTTTAAATTATGTATACCACTGACAATACTAGTAAAAATAGAGTAGAAAGG
>NW_007483275.1:0-294 GCF_000475195.1 Diaphorina citri
AGTTTGTGATTTAAATTCATAAATAAGAAGACGATATAGGGTCTCAGTTTTATGTTCCATGAGGGAAAGGATGGAGATTTTGGGTTAAATGGAAAAGAGTTTGGAGGCGTGCCACAGCAAAACGTTGTAAGTGCCATACCCCCCATATATTGGTTTTATTGCAGAAATGTGTTGTAAGTGCCAAGCTTTACAAGGTATCAAGATGAAATATGTATACCTATTTAAAATTATTTTTCCTGGCGGTGAAAGTTGGAACTAAAACGTTGGAAGTGCCATAGTTTTAAAACGTACAAA
>NW_007483276.1:0-294 GCF_000475195.1 Diaphorina citri
TTATCATAAATTTACTTTTATTGACAATAAGTCGAGTTCATCTTTGATAAAACTTCATTCACCTAGAAACTTCATTCATCATATTATGAGCATCAATAATACCTGTGAATCCAATACCTATACCCAAATTGGAAGCTAACGAGTATGTACATAATACCACAAACCTTGAATATTATCAAATGAGGAAACATACCTACATACCTATAAGAAGTATTTTTTTTTTTTTCAAGAGGTTAATGCCGCCAACCGTTGCACTGATCTTAACCAAAAGTTTCGTGTCGCATCCTTGTCACA
>NW_007483277.1:0-294 GCF_000475195.1 Diaphorina citri
CATGATTTTCCCTAACCAGTTGTAGGTTTTACCTAATACCTACAATCGCATATTATCTACCTATTCTACGGAATTTACTGGGTGTCATGTATGGGGAATTCACCTTTGCTACTACTGGGAAATACCATCATTATTATGATGACTAGGTTTTAACACATGGCTCAGAAGTCTCAGAACATTCATTAGTTCTTTCTAACAGGTGAAACACAAACGAATAGGGTTAAAGAAAAAGTTGTGTGTCAGGAAAGTTTTCGTTTCGCCGGAATACGTAAAACCGCTTGAACCACAAACAAT
>NW_007483278.1:0-294 GCF_000475195.1 Diaphorina citri
CTTGCTTTACATAACTCTGGCAAGTTACATACCCTAATTTTTGGCCCGAGAAAAATCGTCAAATCCTGTTCATGAACGAAGGAAATCATCTTCTCATTCAAGATATCTGAATTCATTGTTCGATAGATTACGTAAACCGGCATGTCGAATCGGTTGATTACGATTTGGTTGGCTATGTTATCTACGAATTGTTCACCGTCGAAATAGCTGTAGGATTAGTAGGTGTCATAATTAGGAATGCGAGACAGGTCATAAAACACATAGAAAGGATATTGAGAGAGAAAAACAATTAAA
>NW_007483279.1:0-294 GCF_000475195.1 Diaphorina citri
GATTCAACTCCTCAAACGATTTAATGACGTCTGACCTGTAATGTGATAATTAGATTTAATTAACGCCATACAGGGTGTCCACAAGATAATGTACGAAAATTACAGTTACAGGTGTGATTTATAGTAACAGGCACTTTTTTTTACTTCCAGTAGGATCAATTATGCTATAAAATTCAGCTAAATTCAAAATGTTACAACTAAGATAGGTACTTTTTTTTCGACGTTCTTTCAAAAAGGATCTCATGCGTTTTGTGGAAATAGTGAAGATTGATGCATTATTTTAGGACTTGGAAC
>NW_007483280.1:0-294 GCF_000475195.1 Diaphorina citri
GCAGGCGGAAGTCAGACAGTTTGATTTGAGACAAAAGGAGATTGATCTACAGATGAAGGAGTTTGATGCGAATGTGAGGACGAGGGAGCTGGAGGTGAAGGAGACGGAGCTGCGTTGTCAAGTGAACATCGAAGAACTGAAGGCGAAAGTTCAATTGGCGTCAACGTCGGCAGATAACTCTAGGTCAGGTAGTCTAGGTCATTTACCTAAAGTTAGTTTAATGAGATTTGGTGGGGATGCTCTTGCATTCAATGAGTTCTGGGACAACTTTTCGTCCCTAGTTGATAGCCGGTC
>NW_007483281.1:0-294 GCF_000475195.1 Diaphorina citri
TTCGAAGATAGATAGTAAAAGGAAAATGTGAGATTGATATACGGATGGTATTCTGTGAGCCAGAGAGCTTAAAGGTGGGTATAGATACCTAGGTACTTCCTATCTTTAGTACCTTCCTCTCTAGATGAGGGTTTGGGTGATAACAAGAGAAAGGAAAAAATAAATTAACTTTTTTTAAGGCTTTGATAGCGAGATGCTGAAGTGAGCTCTTCCACCTATTTGCACAGGATCAGGCAGAACTAAGTTAAAAAAAGAAAAGAAAAAAAAACTAGGTAGGTACTCCCTTTTTTTCTG
>NW_007483282.1:0-294 GCF_000475195.1 Diaphorina citri
TTAAACAAAATATTGCATTAAATGTAGCTGTATAGAATTAGAGATATTTATGTTTCGAAAATTTGGTCCCCTAAGTACTTAGGTAGCTATTAGGTACACTTAAATTGTTTAGGTATCCAATGAATCATTTTATCCATAATAACAATTTACTCAGCCGTCAGCCGGATTACTATATTGGGCTATAGGTAGTTCAATCCTGAATCGATGGTGGAGAATAGATCCTATTTGCTATTTTTATCAATTTATCATGTATACCAAATGGAAAAATCTGGTGTGAACATCACACGACTTTCC
>NW_007483283.1:0-294 GCF_000475195.1 Diaphorina citri
CAAACAGTTCATTGCAAATTGCGGACACGTTTGATATTTCATTACTGAAAACAATTCCATTTTCCTCTCTCTCTCTCTTTCTCCCTCTCTCTTTATTACATTCTCATGATTCTCGCCTTCCTATTACCCCTCTTCTTCTATCTTTCTGTCTCTTCATCCTCCCCCCTCCCTCTCTCTCTCTCTCTTTCCTGTCTACTTTTTTTCTATCTTTCTGTCCCTCCTTAACTCTCTCTCCCTTTCTCTTCCTCCCTCGCTCTCTCTCTTTCTCTCTGTCTCATTACAATATTATTATGT
>NW_007483284.1:0-294 GCF_000475195.1 Diaphorina citri
AAATGGAAACATCTCATACCAAAGCCGATCGGCAAATGCCGAGTGAGTGCAAACGCATTACTAGATACATTGATTAACCATTTCACATTGTTTAATTTCAGTATTCCCCTGTGTTCCCTCATCAACAACCACCTGAGCGAGCTAGCTGCCAAATTCCCCACCACCAAATTCATCAAGAGCATTTCAACCACATGCATACCCAACTATCCAGACAAGAATCTGCCCACGCTGTTCATTTACTTCGAGGGTAAAATGCAAAGTCAAATGGTGGGACCTGATGAGTTTAGGACGAAT
>NW_007483285.1:0-294 GCF_000475195.1 Diaphorina citri
TCTGACCCTCTGGTGAAGTTCATACTCTTTGCCGATGACACCACTATTCTGGTTGGTGGAAAAACCTATGCCGAGGTTGAGAGCAGAACTAGAGGTGTGATGTCAAGTATAACATCTTGGTTCAGCTGTAACAAGCTGAGCCTGAATGTGGGAAAGACATCATACCTCTACTTCGGGCCGCGTTCAGCCTCATCTCTCCATCCTATCTCTAATTCCTCTATATCCATCTCTCCTGCCGAGGAAGTTAAATTCCTGGGCGTTACGATTGATGCGGGGCTGCGATGGAAAACCCAC
>NW_007483286.1:0-294 GCF_000475195.1 Diaphorina citri
TGCGTAAGTTCATTGTTCATCTTTAAATTCATTGTTTTATTTAATAAATTCATGCAAAACTCTTCTACTTTTTTAAATGCTTTCTTTCAAATGGCAATGTTGTTCCACCTAACCAAATGAGCTCTTCCAACTAACCATTCTGTTTTTTCTTCTTCTTCTTTTTCTTCTCCTCCTCCTTCTTCTTCTTCTTCTTAATTTCTTCCCAAAAACAGAACCCAACTCTGCTTTATTTCCGTTAAAAAAGACCCCCTCTACGATCATCTTAATGAAGATGGCGTCTTTAACGATAATGTG
>NW_007483287.1:0-294 GCF_000475195.1 Diaphorina citri
TTTTTTTTTTTTTTTTTTTTTTCAAAAAGAAAAAAGTCATTGCCTAACTGTATGTTTCTGTCTCTCTAGCTATTGATTGGTATTTACCGTGTATATTTCTGTCTCCTCAGGCTACAGATAACCTGGGCCAAGGTAACAAGGCTAACGCCTCTAGCTATTGCTTGGTATTTACCGTGTATATTTCTGTCTCTCTAGCTATTGATTGGTATTTACCGCGTATATTTCTGTGTCTCTAGCTATTGATTGGTATTTACCGTGTATATTTCTGTCTCTCTAGCTATTGATTGGTATTTA
>NW_007483288.1:0-294 GCF_000475195.1 Diaphorina citri
GCGACCGGTGCCAGCATGGTAGGTAAACATTGGATGTTAGGATTATTGAGATATTGAGAAAAATCCTACAATGCTGCACCAAAGTTGTGATATTATAACACAAAGAAACTGCATTTACATTTTTACAACTTGGTGGATACCTAACACGACAGAAATTTTTCGCGCCACAAGCGAATTTTTTAAAAATGTTTTTTTTTGGCTGCATATTTTGTAACCAACTTTTGAGCCCTTTTTACTGGAAGATTGACTTTGAACTTAAATTTATCTATCTCAACTTTCAAGCAACATTTACTG
>NW_007483289.1:0-294 GCF_000475195.1 Diaphorina citri
AAAAAAAGGTATAATTACTGTGTAAAATGTGCTTCCTCAATAGAGGAACAATAATTTTTGGAGCGTGGTTGTTCGGATGTTCGGCGCGGTGAACATGTGACTCATATCACATATTGTGATACATATGGGTCTCATTGTGGAATCCTGTGGTAAAAAAAAAGACTTCTACTTTAGTAGCTGTCCAATTTTCTTACTTACTCCATGCGTGGACAACAGGTTGCTCCCATAGACATAGATGGTTCAAGAGATTGTAGAAAACTCCTACATCTTGGTGTTTTCCTCCCTCCAACTTCT
>NW_007483290.1:0-294 GCF_000475195.1 Diaphorina citri
GATCAAATTCAGTGTTTATTGTTATAATTATTACAAAGTTAAGATATATTAAATTAATACCCTGAACCTAAACAATAAAATCAAACGGGACTTTCAATAGAAAAGAAGCTTTTAGCATGATAGAAACATGGAAAATGGAATCGTTCGTTTGCATTGGAAACAATACGAACAGGGTACATGCAAAAAATTCGAAAAATCAAGACAGAATAAAATAGAAGCATACATAGAAAGCAGACTTTCTTGTGTACATATTCCATGTTACCCTAAAGCTCCTCTAGATCCTTTGCTTTGTAA
>NW_007483291.1:0-294 GCF_000475195.1 Diaphorina citri
AAGGATATAAAAAATAAGCCCACCAAATAAATATGTACCAACCTAAGTAAATAAATATCTCAATTTAGGTATCTCAAATAGGTAAATCAGTAATCAAAGCTAGAAAAAATAAAATCGTGAAAATTTTCTTTTCCGTTTGGAAGTTGATAGGTACATTTTTTCTATCTACATTCAAAGTACCTAAGGTATTGAAGAGATCCTAAGTTACAAATCAAATAATGTTGTCTGGCAGGCATTAAAAGAAAAATAATACAAAGTCCAAATTTTTAGAAGTAGGTACCTGCCGGATTTGCC
>NW_007483292.1:0-294 GCF_000475195.1 Diaphorina citri
CCATTGAGCAATCTGATAAAACACAGACCAATTTTTCAAGGCGGCTTTACACGATGCACCAACACAGACTGCTTTATTTATCTGGCGTGGCGGCGGGAATATTTAAAAAGATGAAGATGAAAGTTTTGTAGATTTTGCTGATTTTGTACTTTTTTAAAAGCTTTTTTTCATCTCATCAGTGAAGTGAGAGTGAGATGTGAAAGTTTCTGTTATCAGTAGATATTTGATTTTCTTTTGGTGTTAGACTAGAACTATTTCCTGGATTTAAAGTACGTTAGCTTGATCCTTCTGCGA
>NW_007483293.1:0-294 GCF_000475195.1 Diaphorina citri
ACCCCCTACACGTATCTTAACTCAAAATCTCAAAATTTTCACTTACGATAGTTCGTATTGACAGCGACGATATGTGTGGACATGGACACAGCTTAATAGGTAACTCACATGAAAATGGTCTGTATTGATACAGTGAATTTACCATTGAAACAAAAGAAGCTTCATTAACTACGTAACTAAAAGTCACCGATAAAAAGGACCATAGGGAGAGGCTCAAAATGTATTTACCTGACTCCTATATTAGCCGGGAAGTGAGTGATCACTTGCGATTTCTTCGGGTACTTGGCGTGTCGA
>NW_007483294.1:0-294 GCF_000475195.1 Diaphorina citri
AAAAAAAAAAAAACAGTGTGGACCAAACTGTCGTTGACACCCCAAAATTTACTTAGACATACTCACCTACTATACTAAAGATTAATACTTCACAAATACACTTGAAACAATAAATTAACGAAAAATTGCATTCAGTGAAGTCAATAAGAACTGCTCTTTATCTTGTGAAGTGAAAAAAAAGTCAGACTCCTATGGTACGTAAGGAAAATAGTGATTCCTGAAAAATGTCTGGTGAGCTTCAGCTCATTTTTCCCCCCAAAGCAGCTCTTCCACAAACCACTAGATATTAAATTA
>NW_007483295.1:0-294 GCF_000475195.1 Diaphorina citri
CCCTAAGCCTTGGAGAGTGGTTTTTTTTTTTTTTTTTTTTTTTGTGTACGGATGAGTTGCTGATAGAATAATAAGACTAAAAAGTCTATCAAGTAAGTAGGTATTGGATAAAATTTCTGTTTTACACTGGTAATACCACCAACAGTGGTTGCTACTCGAATAAAGGATCATAGGTAGTTGCATCATTTTAGAAATAATTTACAATAATAAATGCCATAGGTACCTCCTTAAATTTCTTCCTATTCTATTACCATCGGAAATACAGTGCATTCAAAACTGTTTCTTTTCCTCCCC
>NW_007483296.1:0-294 GCF_000475195.1 Diaphorina citri
GTCCCAAAAGAGAAGAGAGAAGGAAGAAAGGATAGGAGAAAGCCCAGCCCTTCCAAGAACAAACCTTGGCTGCTTATGCTAAAATCTGGCTTTTGTGGGATTAAACCTTGCAAGTCTTGCAACCTAGCACTTACAAGGCAGATGCACTATCCTTAAAGCTAACCAGGCTGGCAAAAATTGAATAGAGATGAAGGACTGGACAAGAGGAAGTATATGGTTCCAAGAACAATCCCTATTTGTTTAAGATAAAGTTTGCCCTGGGTGGGAATAGAACCTGTGACCTAGCACTTACAA
>NW_007483297.1:0-294 GCF_000475195.1 Diaphorina citri
ATTATTCTTTACATCCTATAACAGGGATAATATGGAATAATTATTATGTAGGCATCTATCTGCTTGTAAAATTAGGGATTCCTAAGTTGTCTAAAAGGATTTTTTGGCTCTTTGGTAAATAAAGTTGCTTAAATAATCCTAGTCTAACGTTGTCTCTCCCCGTTTTATTTTTGCAGTCATCTTATTCCATAAGATCACACAATGCTGAAAACCCTAGTCCTCTGCTTATTCCTCACGGCTTTTGCTTTGGCCGCTGATACAACTGCTGATGATGCTAGCACCGCACCTGCTAGT
>NW_007483298.1:0-294 GCF_000475195.1 Diaphorina citri
TGGTCAAATTCTCAAACAAATGAGGATAAAATTCCATACCTCGGCTGGGATCGAACCCACGCCCTCCTGATTACCAGGTGACCTTTTTTAGCATACTACTACACTCAGGAGCAAAAATTAGCCCTAGGGAAGGGGCGGACACCCCGTAGGTCCCCCCCCCCAATATGGCCCTGGCTTCTACTACTTCTGTCAATGTTCTTCAATGTAGGGTAAGTATACCATTTATTCGCCCACCTAAAAAACATACCATTTATTGGCCCACCTGTACCATACGCCACATAAGTCTGAACTGGA
>NW_007483299.1:0-294 GCF_000475195.1 Diaphorina citri
TTTCTCTCTCTCTCTCTCTCTCTCTCTCTCTCTCTCTCTCTCTCTCTCTCTCTCTCTCTCTCTCTCTCTTAGTTTACCTTCTCATTTCCGATATCAGCATTTTTTTTTTACCTTCCCTAATAAGTACGTCAATATGTAGATGTAAAGGGTGTACCATTCTTCTTATTCTCCTTGGCGCGGGCGTGAGGTTTGGCAACCTTGCTTCAATAATTTCTCCTTTTGGTTTCTAACTTCACACATATGCTCTCGCCCGGTTTTTCTTCAAAACATCAGAAAAATTTAGAATTTTCCAAA
>NW_007483300.1:0-294 GCF_000475195.1 Diaphorina citri
AATAAACAACAATCGACAGTGTTGCCAGATCAGAAAACGAATAAAAATTCCCTTACCTCTGTGAAAAAATTCCCTCCAAATAAACAGGACGGGAGTATAGGCAACGGTTCTCAATTTTTTTTTCTACGCGCCCCTCCCCCCCCCTTTTTTTACAAAAATTGAATGCTTCGCGGCCCATTTACTGTACTTTATGGGATCTTCCCGGGGGTTGTGAACTTGTGAAGTCCTTCATTGCGGCCCCCAGTTTGGAAATAAGGAGTATTAGAGAAAAGTATGGAAGTCAACCCTATTAAA
>NW_007483301.1:0-294 GCF_000475195.1 Diaphorina citri
AAAAAAACAAACAAAAAACAAATAATTACTATTCGTGGTGATACATCACATCATTATACCAACTGCCTCCGAAGGAGATATAAAAGTGGTCTGGTCATTAGGTACTTACTGGTCTAATAGTAATTATTCAGGTATTATTAGTTTTTTTTTTATGTCCAAAAGACTGATCACAGTTATCGCCATAAGTGAGGTACATATACTATGTCTATCTTAGTAGGTAAGAAGTTATTACTAGAAAGTAAGTTTTTCTTAAAAAATGAGATTTTTATTTTAACACTTCCGGGTGCCACGTCA
>NW_007483302.1:0-294 GCF_000475195.1 Diaphorina citri
ACAAGCACTTCATTTCAAAATTGTCGAGTAAAATAAAGAAATTGTTACCTATCGGAAGTCATTTTTTATTCAAGTCTTGTTTGTTATTTATTTAATGATCCCTTCCATCTTAAATTCAGAGTTTTAGAGTTTTTCAACAGTATCTCCCATTATACGACAGTGGAAACAAATAGTTGGTCGTGTGTTTAATATTTGCTCATAGTTTCTAAATTACGCCTCGCACAAGTTTTTCATCAGAATCCAAATAATATCAAACTCTGTCTTCTTTCAATTTATACTTAACCCATGAAAGCC
>NW_007483303.1:0-294 GCF_000475195.1 Diaphorina citri
ACCTTGTGCGCTTTAGATTGCGGGTTCGATTCCCGACCGGGCGAACTTTATCGCACGTGCTATTGGCTCTTTCCGGCCCCACTCAGACTGGGTGAGGTTAAGGTTGAATGCACAGGATCATTGTAGTTGAACAACCCTGTACGTGGTTGGTAATAATAATAATAGTGCTTATTTATACTGCTCGCATAGGACTGAAATGTCCCTTTACTCCAGCAGTCAGCAGTAGGCTACTACTATTATTGTGGTCAAATTCTCAAATTATATTGAGGATAAAATTCCATACCTCGGCTGGGA
>NW_007483304.1:0-294 GCF_000475195.1 Diaphorina citri
TCTTCCTTCTTCCTCTCCGTTTTCGTATTCCTTTTCTCCTTCTTGTGCTGGAAATACATCTTGTAGGAGAACATTTTCTTCTGCCAACCATGTGTAGGTACCAAAGTTTTCGCTAGGTATACCACCTATCTGTTTCCAAAAAACCTCTGAAAGTCTGAACCCACTTAGCGTCGCGACGTTTTAGGCACTTACTTCTGCTTTCCATCCTCGGAGAGAGAAAAGACAGAAAACATGAACATCCATGTATTGTCTCCTCGAATCTTGAAGACATGAAACAGAGAGAGAGAGAGAGAG
>NW_007483305.1:0-294 GCF_000475195.1 Diaphorina citri
AACCTGAGTAAACCAACTTACTGGGTCTTTAGGAAGCCGCGGATGAGTTCGGTTTGGTTTTGGTTGCTGTTCCTAAGGCCACTATCAGATAGACCTAACAGGTAGGTACACCTGATCAGGTCTGCCTGATAGTGAGTGGCTGACTTAAGTAGTAGACATGGAAGGAAATGAAGGAAACATTTGTCCACCAATTGAAAGTATAAAGGTTGGATGATAATAGACGCGAAAAATAGAAAAGAGAAGATCCATTGAAAGAGGTTTGATTTGATAAAGGGGAAAGTATAAAGGTTGGAT
>NW_007483306.1:0-294 GCF_000475195.1 Diaphorina citri
GTAGTTATTGGTATCACAGCAAGACAATAAGGTTATTAACCTTACCTCAACAATACTCCCATGTTTCTCTCTCTCTGTCTCTCTCCCTCTCTCTCTACTCTCCCTCTTCAATACCTTCAGCTCTCTCTCTCCCTCCCTTCACTCCCTCTCAATACCTTTAGCTTTCTCTCTCACTCCTCTGGGTACACTTAAGTGTGATAGACAGAGACATTATGAAAACCTGTGTTCTGTTGCGATATACCTTGGGAGAAATGAAAAACAACGGTGAACAAAAAGAAGAACAAGAAAAGGGAG
>NW_007483307.1:0-294 GCF_000475195.1 Diaphorina citri
AGACGATAAGTTAATTGGGGGAGGGGAAGTAATGATCCCGATGTGTATCCTGCAAAATTGACATGTTTACAAGTTAAAAGTCAATCTTTGAACTAGTGAACATGCAGTCAATCTTGGAACTTGTGAATATTATTAATATTATTAATTTTCTATAGGTACTTACCATCATTATAATTATCCATCTTTACGAAGTGGGAAGATGGAAACTCGCAAAAAAAAAAAAAACAGAGAAACAACAGTCACCAAAAAGCCAAAAAGTCCAAAAAACTAATTTACACTTTTACAGTTTACAAC
>NW_007483308.1:0-294 GCF_000475195.1 Diaphorina citri
GAACCAGTTGCAAAAATATTATGTTGAAGATATACCTAGGTAGGAACCTATTTTTATTTTTATTATTATTTTTTTCTTAACCCTCTAAATACTTGGAAAAAAATTGGGAAAAAATAGTTTTCGGACATATGTAGATACCTACTGGGTAGTGAAAATTAAAAACTATGAAACTTTTTTGCTCAATTTTCGTATTTAAGGTCTTCTTGAATAAATCCTGTCCGGTCATTATGCATATTTCTCTCATTAGGCATATTTGGGTCATTAATGTCGGAGAATTAAAAGCGAAAACCCTTT
>NW_007483309.1:0-294 GCF_000475195.1 Diaphorina citri
CCTTCAGGGCCTGAGTTAAAATGGGACTCTCCTTTAGGGTAATCTAATAGAGGAGGGGAACAAAATTGGATATAAGACATTAAGACATAGGAATCTATCACTTCGCACAATGTGATTTTCGGCTACCTACCTAATGTTGTAGTTCTGATTGTATTGTGAAATGTTGTGATCATTGCACTCATTTACAGTTGTTAGTCGTTAGAGATGTATTATTGACCCTATTTTCGAAATATTTAAATACCTAGTGCAGGTATGTGCTACAGGCTACATCAGGTCTATATTCTCAAAAGCTGG
>NW_007483310.1:0-294 GCF_000475195.1 Diaphorina citri
TTTCTAAAAATTCAATTCTCCATTTTGTAATCGACTAGTGACTTTTTTCTAGACCTAGTAAAGTTGTATTTTTCTGTGGGAAACGGAGACGATTTCCCCTCTTTTAAAGGAAAACGCGGGGATTAGTTTAACCGCTAGGTGGCGTGGTAGCACCTGTAAACTATTGGAAATCCAAGATGGCGTATTCCCAACCTCCGAAGAATTCGAAGATCAATGGGTTCACTTTCCGAAAAGAAATCGTTTTCTTTTCCGAAAGGAAAATGCAGCTTAACATTTTCCTCTCGAGGAAAATTG
>NW_007483311.1:0-294 GCF_000475195.1 Diaphorina citri
TTGAAGTCTGGCGGGAGAAAAAAATCCGTCTGCGACATGGCTATCGAGTGCAGATTGGACGCCAGCCTGTCGTTTTGTTCGATTTCCACTTCATTTACCATCGTTGTCAAGTGTATGTTGCGGCCCGACGTGAGATGAGATCTGAGTGCGTGCCATTGAGCGTCGACTTCGGAGCCAGTCCTCGGCTTGCTGCAGAATGTATCGACAAAACTAAATACGTCGATCGGACACGCGTCTCGGTAGGAAAAACAATCCACCGAGTGCTGACCGTCGGCGTCGAGTTCGGCGGCGGCT
>NW_007483312.1:0-294 GCF_000475195.1 Diaphorina citri
GGGCCCCTTGGAAGTCTGCATTGACCCTTGAATATACAAATCTCATTAAAGCTGCGTCCAGTCCACACATAGTCGACAAAAGCTGCGTCCAGTCCACACATAGTCGACAGACGAGGTGAAGAGGTATATCATATGTTGTCGAGGCAGTGTACGGTATCGGCGTCGACTATGTGTGGACACACCTTTACAATAATTTCAAAATCCTTCTCTATCCCCGTTTCAGGAGCAGCAGACGCCCCTGCACATTGCATCCCGACTCGGCAACGTAGACATAGTTATGTTGCTCCTTCAACA
>NW_007483313.1:0-294 GCF_000475195.1 Diaphorina citri
TTCTTGTTGGTCGCGATCAGATAGAGAGCCTGCCGACAGGAGAGAATGAAGAGGTAAGGTATGAGAAAATGAGGCTGGAATGACCACTATCTATTTGTACAAGGATCAAACTCAGTGGATAACGCATTGGACTTTGGATCTGGGGGTTGGTGGTTCGAGTCCAAGTCAAGTCGTAAAATTTATCTAGGTGTAATAATTGGGGAACAATATTTATGACAATGGGGCTCAACCACTTTTTTTTTTTCTTCGCTGATAAAGGAAGTTCGAAACACGCTGATCTCAATAGAAATGCTT
>NW_007483314.1:0-294 GCF_000475195.1 Diaphorina citri
AGCTAGGATCGGAACGCCACCTTTACATAGAAAACGCAGATTCTCGTTTCTCCACAATTTCCATCTCTGAAGTTTAAATGACACTTCCAAATTCTTGGCCAGCACCTGAGAGCTATGTCTAAACTGATGAGTTCAAATAAGAGCGAAACGCGTCTTAGGCTGCTCCCAGGTGTTGGCTAAACCAATACGAAAAAGTTACGCCACGCCATGGACCAGGTCTACCTCTGGAGTCTGGCGAGGTCAACTCAAAGAAAAGAACCATCCCGTTACATCCCACAACATCGTATTGGAGAG
>NW_007483315.1:0-294 GCF_000475195.1 Diaphorina citri
ATGTAAATAAAGTTTGATTTAATTGTTTAATAATAATAATAATTTGTAGCATCTCTTCTTCTCTTCCTATCCCTTCCTTCCACCTTTCTTCTTCTCTTCTCTCCCTTTCTTTACTCTCCTCTATGCCTTCATACCCTGTTCTCTTCTGTCAGGACCCTTGCTGTTCTCTCTCTCCCTTTCTTTACTCTATCCCTTCATACCCTCTTCTCCTCAGTCACAAGCCTTTGCTCTCTCTTTCTTTCCTTCCTCTCCCCTCTCTTCTTTATCTACCTTTTCGTGGGGGATAGCATCATG
>NW_007483316.1:0-294 GCF_000475195.1 Diaphorina citri
CACTGCACTCGCCTTATACTTGTACATTGATTAATACCGTACATAAACATAGAATAGAAGTAATAGCACAGAGCACAGCATGTACAATCACCTATCACCAGTTCTCAGTTCGTGTATTGCATTCGTGCAGTGATGGTCCCATGAATTTCATTCATACATTTCATATTTACTACTTACAGCGTGTTTTTTCTCTATTAGATCGCCTTTTACGAAACTTTACCGGTGAAGCTTTTGCGGATTGTTGGTTAGCCTTTGCAGATGTATTATTATTTTTTTCTTAAACTTTATTTTCGT
>NW_007483317.1:0-294 GCF_000475195.1 Diaphorina citri
CCTAGGTAAATAATATGTAGTCATCAGAAATGTCTCCAATACATGGTACGTATTTCTGTAAAATATGTTCACAAAATTAGATACCTAGGTAAATAATATGTAGTCATCAGAAATGTCTCCAATACATGGTACGTATTTCTGTAAAATATGTTCACAAAATTGACAGATGTCTTGGAAGTTTCGTTCATGTAGGTATCTATACCTACCACTACCTAGGTACATATATCCCATAACTTCATTTTGATGGCACAGGAAAGGAGTTTGCTTGTCACTCATACAATGGAAGAAGTAGGT
>NW_007483318.1:0-294 GCF_000475195.1 Diaphorina citri
GGGGGGGGGGGGGGGGGCAGGAGGGGAAAATGAAAGACAGGGGAAGATGAAGGGAAAATGGAAGGTCTAGAAGAAGAGGGGACGTTATGGAAGGAGGTGAAGAGAGGAAGGAGAGAAAAAAATTTGGAGAAAGAAGAGATGAGGACTGAGGGAAAGAGGAGAAGAATTGGAAGTTGGAACTCATTTCAGGAGTTAGTGCAGGCTCCAGAACGAGAAAATAGATCAGTTGCGCTTACTTGGGTAGTGTTTCAAAGTCATAGAGCAGGAAAAATGAGGATCAACGGAATTTTTCTT
>NW_007483319.1:0-294 GCF_000475195.1 Diaphorina citri
TATCATGCCCATGATTAATTCACCGGGTATGGAATTGATATTCAAAGGTGACTTGGAAAAGTTCATACTGGATAAATATTCACGCAACTTCAAACTTCACATCTCTCCCATTTTAGATACTTTCTCTTTACATATTATCCTAATACTTCCCACGTAAGGAATGGATAAAAGAAATAAGATATACAGTGTGTGATAGAAGCAGGGTCGTATTGGGGGGGGCAACTCCCTCTCCCTTAGGGCTTCATTTTTGCTCCTTTAATCTTAATAAATAAAATTAGAGAACCTTTTTAATTT
>NW_007483320.1:0-294 GCF_000475195.1 Diaphorina citri
AAGCTAAAAGGGGAAAAATGCCAGTCAACATTTCTTCATTGTTGTGGAGGAGACGGTAGCCACTTAGACACGTACCTACCTATCAAACCTTTGTCATATTAAAGGATACCTTGGAATACAACCCAAGTATAGGAACTCAACTCGGCGATGGTGGACAAAAATATATCTAGGTACATTATGCATAGCGGGATGTTATAGGAAAAATTCATATATAACATAGGTACAATTATTATTTCGTTGCATTGCATCGCTAGGTACCTATGTATGTTGGTACATAACTTGTAGCATTTCCAC
>NW_007483321.1:0-294 GCF_000475195.1 Diaphorina citri
GAGGACATACTACGGGACTAACATCATCCTTTTTTTATTTATTTATTATTATTTTTTTTTTTTTACAAAATTACTATCGAGAGAAAAAATAATAATAATTAAAATATCTAGCGTTATTTCTATCGTTAAAATTACATATCTAGCCTTATTTCTAGCGCTAGAGTTTCATTTTAGAAGCGCAACCAGGAGATGAGAAAATCATAAAAAGCAAGGAGAATCTATGTGTCTCTCGGGTTTAATGTTACCCCTGGCAACATGCCAATCCTGTGGTCGGCTTAACCCGAGGTACATAGG
>NW_007483322.1:0-294 GCF_000475195.1 Diaphorina citri
AAATTCTAGGTCGCGTTCGAACGCGGCCTCAAAAGATAAAGTTCGTTCTCGAAACGAATGGTTTTCTCCTTCTAATAAAAATTGTACATAGGTACCTACGTACCACCATGGGGAAAGAGGGGGAAAAGAACACGAAAATTTACTCATCCAAAAGTTACAAGGGGTCGGGAAAGACTTGTGAGTCATCCTGTACATTGCTTTCCCTATATCCAAACTGCCGACAATAGCAAGGGACATATCGTAATGGGAGTTGTCCCATTACGATATGGGAGTTATCCCATTACGTCAGCAGAG
>NW_007483323.1:0-294 GCF_000475195.1 Diaphorina citri
TGTCAACTGTTTGTCTGAAAATTGAAATTTTCCATTATTCAAAAGAGTTTTCCGGAGTTTTCCGGAAAACGGTTTGGGGGAAAGACAAACGGTTTTCACAGGTTTGTTCTGCTCATTGAGAGCTATTTAAAACCGGGCTGGCCGGTAAAAATTTGTCAACGGTTTGTCGGAAAATTGAGATTTTCCATTTTTCAAAAGGGTTTTCCGGAGTTTTCCGGAAAACGGTTTGGGATAAAGACAAACGGTTTTCACAGGTTTGTTCTGCTCATTGAGAGCTATTTAAAACCGGGCTGG
>NW_007483324.1:0-294 GCF_000475195.1 Diaphorina citri
ACCTTTGATAAGCAAACATTGAAAAGATTTATACAAAGGTATGCTGGATTAAAATCAGATTAATCCCGGATGTGTGCCGGATTTTAGAGGAAGGTAGGTAGGTACAAGATGTAAGCGCATGGATAAAGTTTCCTAAACATGGATGAGGATTCTAAAGAAGTTAAAAATGCACTGGTTATAGGTATATTCAGTAAAAACTTCGAACTTAAAATTTACTAATGACTTGGGTAAACTACAACCAATTCCGCTATTTCTGTTTACTTCCAGTAAGAATCCACAAAATGCACTCTGCAA
>NW_007483325.1:0-294 GCF_000475195.1 Diaphorina citri
AGCTATGTAGTTAGATAGTGTAGATACCTACTCCGTTAAGGAAATATTTCTGCTTGTCAAGGTTTTCTCGTAATTCAGATCCCTCCCATTTCCCGTGTACTTACCAGTGTACCATAGCAACATATAGATAGGTACCTATAGTAGGTACCTACTCTTCTATCAATTCCTCCCATACATATGTATATGCAATGCACATACGTGGGGGCACGGTTGGTCGAGTGGTAACGCGCTTGCTTGCCATGCAGAAGGTCCCGGGTTCGAATCCCACCATCGACAAAAATTTGTACTCGTTTT
>NW_007483326.1:0-294 GCF_000475195.1 Diaphorina citri
CGCCCGGGGCGAACTTTATCCTATACAGATAAGGTTCGTTCTCGGAACTGTTGGCTTTCTCCTGACCTATCCTCCCTATGTCTCTTTGTTTTCGGGACCTCCGTTGTTACAGTTCCCTCTATCAAACCTATTGAAATAAAAAATGGCCATCGAAATTTCAGCTGATTACATGCTTATCCTTACCTTACCCAAATGAAGGAAAGTGAAAAGGAAAGAAATTGAATTGAAATAGTATTACTTATTTATCAAATTTAAATAACAATAAAAAATCCCTAAGCTACTTCTAACTTCTTG
>NW_007483327.1:0-294 GCF_000475195.1 Diaphorina citri
TGAAACTGTTTAATGGCTCATAAAAAAAAAAAATGGCTCGCATGTAAGTGTACTCGAGATTTTGAGAGGTTTAGCCTGTTCGTAGTCCAAACACTCGAAACAGGCATACAGACAACAATCATTGATTAAGATTCCTTCTTTAGATATTTTTTCCCTTCTTCGCCTTTTCCCGTGTACACACGGGGTCGGCGTTTTTCGTCAGCCTTTCAATCAGCCCTAACTAGGGTGATTGCTTTGGGCTGACATTTGGTTTTGGCTACAAGTTTTACGAGTGGATGCCCTTCGCACTCAACC
>NW_007483328.1:0-294 GCF_000475195.1 Diaphorina citri
AGATATTAGAGTTGATTTTTCAGCCTCATCCCAGCAGTATAAATGAGGTATTTCTGGACCTATTAAAAGCATTTGTAGAATTCCTTGACCATGACATTACGTATTAGTTGAAGATTTTTTCCATCGCATCTCGCAGGATTTGTTTGGTCAATTCTTTGAACTCTCCTATTTGAAGACAACGATTCGCAGGAAAATCAGAAGTTGCTTGTCCATTTCTCCCGAATTTCAAAACGTTCTCCCACTCAGTCACATACATACATGTCGTGAGTTCCACCTACGTAATGACAAAGTATC
>NW_007483329.1:0-294 GCF_000475195.1 Diaphorina citri
ATTATGGTTTTTGTGAGAGATACGTTCACAGTGGATAGATTCTTTTTTGATATGGACCAATGCGAACACTTATGTTTAATTATAAAACATGTAAAATATCCATTTGAAAGTGTTATCTCTAGTATTTACAGGCCACCAGACAAAAATTTAGATATATTTTTGGAACAAGTAAAATTGTTCTTATGTGATGACTTGATCAAGAACCGTAAAGTTCTAATCTAAAATATATACAGCCCCTTGTGTAACTGACTGACTGACTCACGTATACAAATTCTAACCCACTTCTAGATGAGC
>NW_007483330.1:0-294 GCF_000475195.1 Diaphorina citri
AGGCTTTCAGGATCAGAAAATGGGTGTAGAGGAGAATGGTACATGATTCCTAGAGGTGGTACCTACGAGAGAAGTGGGTTAATGGAAGGGAGGCAGATTACATATCTTCACAGCATCCTTCAATATTTGTTGTCCTACGCCAATAGCAGGGTGCAGCATGAAAGCTATCAGCAATAATACCCAAGACAGGTGATAACCACCAGGCCAGTAACAAACCACACTTATTGTTACTTCATAAATCATCTTCATTTTGGCTATATTAATGGTGCTAAATCACTTACCTAATCCAGCAAT
>NW_007483331.1:0-294 GCF_000475195.1 Diaphorina citri
AAAAAAAATCGTGGCCCCTTCATGGCAACCTCTCTAAGTAGGACACTTTTTTAACTGTGAAACCTGGATAAGTGGGAAAAAATTGTCGGTCCCTTGGATTCCCACTTAGACAGGTTCGACTGTAATAGGAAAAAGAAAAGATAGAATCAAACAAAGGAGAGGAAGAAGGATAGAGGAGAGGGCAGAATAAAGAAAATAAATATTAAAGGAAAAGAAAAAAAAAATGCATTGAAGAGAAATACAGAACACTAAAAAGACTCAAACAAGAAAGTAAAAGAAGAAACAGCTTTCACT
>NW_007483332.1:0-294 GCF_000475195.1 Diaphorina citri
TTTCTCCTATCCTGCCTCATGTGAGCTGAAAAAAATAAATAAAATAAATTTGCGCTAGGTCGCGGGTTCGATTCCTGCCCCGGACGAATTTTATCCTTAACCAATAACATTCGTTCTCGAAATGGCTGGTTTTCTCCTATCTCTTCGATGTAGAAATGACAAGACCCCCGTTGTTACAATGTCCTCTATCAAATCTTTAATAAAAAGTAATGGAAAGACGAGATGAGAGAAAAAGGAAGGTAATGAATAATGAGAGTGATGGTTAGATGATCAGGTAGATCGGTGGAACGAAAG
>NW_007483333.1:0-294 GCF_000475195.1 Diaphorina citri
GAACTCTAATTTTGAACTCTATATTGGGAAGATCGACACTCTATTATAGAATTCCAACAACCTAAATCAGGGGAAGTAAGTCAATAATAGGGTTCTTCCAGCCCAAGTTTTATAACTTGCGACAACCTATCACTTCTTCTTCTGTGATGTGCCATATCCTCACTAGACGTTGGCGGTCGTTCTGCCCCAACTTTCTCTATCCATGGACGCATTGCCCATTGCCCTGTTGAAAAGTTCGGTCCACTTCATAATATTCTCCATCCAAGATATGCGCGGTCACCTATCACTTTTTTT
>NW_007483334.1:0-294 GCF_000475195.1 Diaphorina citri
TAGTTTTGTCATCTCCACTAATATTAGGAGAGTGGTAGTTTTGTCATCTCCACTAATATTAGGAGAGACGTAGTTTTGTCATCTCCACCAATGTTGCTAGGTAACAGAAAGATGCCAGTGAAATAATATTTCAATTAGTAGAAGAATGGTAGAAAGAGAGCAAGAAAAGTAATAAAATTAGGAGTGTAAGCAAACATGAAAATTATGCTGTAAAGAAAGAAGGAGGAGGAGGAGGAGGAGGAGAAGAAGAAGAAGAAGAAGAAGAAGAAGAAGAAGAAGAAGAAGAAGAAGAAG
>NW_007483335.1:0-294 GCF_000475195.1 Diaphorina citri
GTCACTGTCCTCAATTGTCTATTGAAACCAGAAATGATAGCTGTTCAGTTTTAATGTTTCGTTATGGTAATATTTGAAATTTCCCAGACTTGAAAGAGTTGATAATGTTGATATAGGTACTTTATTTCCTTGTATACCGTTTGATAAACTGGTAATGTTGTGGGTTGGGTAGGCCGGTAGGGTGTTCTACCCATTATGGAGTACCTATGTTATACTTTCACCGTCGTATGTATGAAATCTAAAGATAAACTTAAGTTTAACTTAAGACGAACAATGTTGCCAATTTCATGTCAT
>NW_007483336.1:0-294 GCF_000475195.1 Diaphorina citri
GCGAAAGTGCAAGAAATAATTTTGCGACAGATCCTCGGGAAAAACAATAAATAACGCACGAACTATACCGTATCGCCCAGGTGATGATCGTTTCAAGTTTTGTTACTTTTGTTTACTATTACCGTTAGGTATGCACGAAATTATTTACTCGAGACACTTCTTGATGATAGTAGTAAGATGACGAGAGAAAGGGAAAATTCCCACCTGTCTGACCGGCTAATAAAATCCCTCACTTGATTTAGATAGTGGCAACTCTGTATTTATGATAAGAGGAGAGCTAGTATCCGATTCTCG
>NW_007483337.1:0-294 GCF_000475195.1 Diaphorina citri
GAAAGCGGTCCAAAGTACCTCAAGGTACCAGGTTTGAATCCTGTGCTGTGGTCAGGTAGTATAATGAGTACCTACCTAAACATACAACTTCTATGTTCTTACCCTGTGCATATCAGTATGCCGTCGAAAATATACGTGTCCGTTCTCTGTTTGATGAGATCTTTAACTTGGACTTCCCATTTGTTGTCGTTCATTGGTTTGACGCAATTTACATGATGGCGGAACTGAAATCAAACATGAGTCTGCTTTGGATCAAAGTGTCGGTAGACAATAACCCGCCAGGCAAGCACAGAG
>NW_007483338.1:0-294 GCF_000475195.1 Diaphorina citri
AATAATAAATCAGCGCGGTCGAAAACAACGGACCCGGCGGGTAGGCGAAAATTTGCCCCCAAATTTTTCTTCTCTTGCCGCGTCACCCCATTCCATTTCTCTCTCTCTCTCTCCCTCTCTCTCTTTTTTTCTTTCTCTGTCTTTCTCTCTCTACCGTCACTTTGCCGTCTGCCGTCGTCTCTTCGACTCTTCGTCATTCATCGTCAGTAACAGTGGAACCGTGAGCGAGGAAGGTCGTTCCCGTAACGACGGATTTCGAATTCGCACTTTTCGCCACCGGAAAGTTGAAATTTT
>NW_007483339.1:0-294 GCF_000475195.1 Diaphorina citri
ACCTTTCTTCAACTGGAAAAATTATCCGACCTCTATATTCTGGATACAAATCTGAACACTCCTCAGTCCAGGTAGGTACTCCTGATGTTCAATGTTTGGAAGTTCTCTGCGACTTTTGCACTCTCTCGCAGTTGTTTAGTTTGGTTGATGGTTTTATTTAAATACTTCGGGGCTTTCACTCGCACATAAAATTAATATCTCAACAGCTTGCTCAGGGAGAGAACTTGGCTTCAAACAGTTTCCCCCTTTGTCTTGTTATTACATTTCGTTTGTGTCGTAAATTCTCAAACTGTC
>NW_007483340.1:0-294 GCF_000475195.1 Diaphorina citri
CCTAAGGTAAATATAGAATTCTAGACCCTTGACAAATGGAGTATGCTCTAAGTAGTCTAAGGCTTGTGATGTGCTCAAACCCACTCGATCCCTGTAAAAGGTTAATGGGATTCAGTTGGACAGAAGAGACGTGAAAGGTTATGGAAATATGGGCGAGGACGAGGGCTATTGATGTAAGACGAGACGAGGAATTCCTCATCTAGAAATTTGCAAGACGAAAAATGGATTTTGTCTCGTCTTGTGAAAAAATGAAGCGGGCTCTAATATCTCGTCTGGTCTGCATCACTAGCGAGG
>NW_007483341.1:0-294 GCF_000475195.1 Diaphorina citri
GAGAAAGCTTTAAATTCCGTAAAATATGGTAAAATGTAATCGAAAGTTTCCAAAATTCAAATAATCATTAAACAGTTTAAAAATACCAAAATATCTAAAGTTCACCATTGTAAATTTCAAATTCGGCTCATTAACATGGTAATGTCGTACACGGTGTTTGAATAGAATCTTCAAAACATCACAATATGTCAGTTATACCTCGACCTTTCAATACAATACCTTAAAATATTCCTTGGAATTTCTGAATTGGATAGATGTCTGATTCATCACCTCGAACTCGGAAGTTGGATGGTT
>NW_007483342.1:0-294 GCF_000475195.1 Diaphorina citri
AATACAAAACTTGTATCGAAGTTGAAGTTTTTCATCAACATCAGATTTGCACCAACCAAACTTGAGAAATGTAAATAAATGTAGGTATGAAGGATTAGATAAAACTACAACAGCACTTGTATGAAGCATAATGTACGTATTGGTTTGTAAGTATTCATATTCGTGATATGTCCGTCAACACCCACGCTGCTACTGACTCAAGTTTTGCCATCACTTACCACTTTACCCAAACTCTTCACTATGAGATTCTTTTGCTCTGCAAAATGGTCCTTCAGTAAAGCAGCGCAGTTTGTA
>NW_007483343.1:0-294 GCF_000475195.1 Diaphorina citri
GCGCTTACAACGCAAGGGCGCTACCCTCCAAGGTAACTAAGCTGGCAACTACAGCCTCTGGCACAACATTTGAAATTTACCGAGGAAAGTGGACCCGTTACGGACACCTATCTACATATTTCGCGTGGTGCAAATTCGTATTTCCAGCAATCAGCAAGAGAAATTCGCCCACCTTTCTGACATGCAAATTCAATCAGAGACTCAGAATTATTCGATTCTCTGAACCATTTAAACTAGAAATTGGTAGTCACTTCTTTACATTTTACAACATTCACAGCTTTATTCTTATTTGAC
>NW_007483344.1:0-294 GCF_000475195.1 Diaphorina citri
TTCATGTAATCAAAATATTTAGCTATTCTTTCTTTCCACATTCAGATTACAATCTGCAATCTCTTTGATAAGAAAAAATGTTTTTTATTTAGGTTTATGTACAATACTGTCTTTATTCTTTGTGACGTTCTACTTTTTGCTGTACCTACATAGGTACATACATAGATAGTTATGAATGAAAAATACCTACTCCTAATTAGTTATATCCCAGTTTGGTTTTATGGCCAACTACCTAGATCATAGGTAAGTATTTTTAACTTTTTGCCGAAGTATTTTTGTTTTGCTCAATGATTC
>NW_007483345.1:0-294 GCF_000475195.1 Diaphorina citri
ACATTAGAACTTATTACACTATATTTTGTGCATTATTCTTATCACTAATATTTAACTTCAACATGAAATAAATGTATTCAATGAGCTGTATTGGCGTCCGACGCGGGCTTGACAAGACATTATGGTATTTTTAGAAGGGTTGACACTTCGAACTCTAAATGGAGACGTTTCCCACTTTCCTTCAGACAAGCGTACGCTTTTACTGGAGGGCCAATCACCTCCCCCTTTCTTCCAGATAATGTGGGACACCATTTCCATTATGAGCTTTCGGTTGTGCGTTTAAGAGACATATTT
>NW_007483346.1:0-294 GCF_000475195.1 Diaphorina citri
CCTACATTTTGACGTGACCTTTATTGTTTGAATTTTAAGCTATGTCAGTACGAGAATGTTAAGAACTTGGATTTTTTTCGTTTTTACTTTCCTTATCCTAAAGGAAGGAAAGTAGTGAGTAGTGTGCTCCCTATTAGATGGGCGAAGAAATAATAAAAATATGCAAATCTAAAACATTTCCTGGGTCAACACAAGAGCACTAGGAAAACCTCAATTAAACAACATTTTCTTTAAAGTTATGTATGTACGTTTGTATGAATGTTCAAATAAATTAAAAAAAAAAAAAAAATCCAA
>NW_007483347.1:0-294 GCF_000475195.1 Diaphorina citri
ACCGAAGACGGAGCTTGGTTAGGCTGTGTGTCCCTGTATCGCAACAGTATCGTAACAGCAACTTCGCCGTGCTCTTTGACCGTCTGTCTGTTCCTTCGTTTCATAGAGGTTTCACATCTCTAGTCGCTACCAGGGCTTTTGGTCGAGGAATCAGTTTGATGGCACTCATCCCATCATCATCAAACAACTTACGGGATGAAAGGAAATGAAACAATTCTAGAGATTGGATTGAATTGAATTGAATATAACTCTGTAGATGGAAGAGAGGAAAGAGAACATAACAGAGACAACAGG
>NW_007483348.1:0-294 GCF_000475195.1 Diaphorina citri
CAGAGCTCAACAATTGAGGGTCTATGCTACATAATTTTCTTCCTTCTACAACCTCTAGATTCTAGATCTTAAGACATATTATTATGTATTTTATGTATACCAGTGAAATAATTCATCAAATGTAACAACTTTTCATTTTTGATACCTATCAGATAAGTGTTAACTAAGGTTTTTGAAAGCTAAAAGTTTCAATCTGTGAACATGATCCTTTTCTAATTTCTGCAATTAATAATTGAATTGCTCACTTCACACTCAGAAAAGTCTCATACAAGGAAAACTGTTGTCCTGTGCTAG
>NW_007483349.1:0-294 GCF_000475195.1 Diaphorina citri
TTTGAATTTTTCCCAACTTTTTACATAGGAATCGACCATTTATTTATAATTTTTACCCATTTGCAACTGCTCCATTAAGTGTACCTTTTTTTGAAGTTGGAATGGGATATTTACATAGACTCAATTTTTCTTTCAGTACCCTGTGTTTATTTGAAGTTTGTATAGAAATAAATTTAATTACTTAGATGGAATTTAATTTAATATGAAATGACATGACTGGAGCTCAAATTTAAACTCAAATAAGAGACAGGAAGCGTTTGACAGAAAGAGAAATTATTGAGTGTTTCATGAAAG
>NW_007483350.1:0-294 GCF_000475195.1 Diaphorina citri
GAGACTGATCTAAGAACGATCATTCTTGTTCATAAATACGAGTGTGAGAGTCAGTGGCCGCCATTAAGTATGTGTCCACAATTTTAGATGGGTATACTTGTCAGATCTCTTTCATGACAGTTTATGAGTAGGAAATAATTGCCACTTTCACCACTCAGTTCTTTATTAATTCAGACTTCACAGTATACCTATTGGTTTCGATAGATGTTTCAGTGCTATGAAATAAGAAGGCCTTTTTTTTCGTCTTCTTTCATTATTACATTTTTTTGTTGGCCTTCTTTTGAGGCTGAAAAT
>NW_007483351.1:0-294 GCF_000475195.1 Diaphorina citri
ACAACAATATTTTTTTGATGTTCCAATGTCCATTGACATCCCACGAGCTGAAATAAATTTTGCACCAAAAACAAAAAAAAAACATCTAATAACAGTGTCGAGATTAAATTTTAAAACCTATGGATAAAAAGATCAGTGTAAAGTTGGGAAATTTTCAAGTACTTTGTACTAAGAAAGACGAAGAAAAGTGACTTTTTATTAAAGGATTAAAATAGGTATGTATGTCAATGGGCGTTAGTGTTCTACGAAATTAATGTTAAGACCGAAACAAATCAAATTATTCAACAAAGATAA
>NW_007483352.1:0-294 GCF_000475195.1 Diaphorina citri
GCGGCTCTTCCGTTGTTCTCCATGGTACACTTTGATTTGCGTTCGATGGTTGATGTCCTCAACATCAGGTGTGTCTACTCCACACTCAACTACTGGGGCTGGTCAAGGGGAAAAATATATAAATAAATCTACCTACCTCTCTTACCTACCTACATAGTATTATCTGCAAAGTTAGTTGTATCCCATTTCCCTTTTAAGCCTCCCACACATATCTACATCTACATCCTGTGCCGTTTCCATCTCTACAATATTACATGGGCATCAAACACACATCCTCAGCCCTACAATATTACA
>NW_007483353.1:0-294 GCF_000475195.1 Diaphorina citri
ATTTTTCCACTTTTCAAGGATGACTCATTTTGCCTGCGGAGTGGTTTAGTTTGACTCCAGCTCCTCAGAGTTTCCTATCTCATTGAAAGAGCTTCAGGCTCAGGCAATGTTATTTGAGACTAATTTGGTTAAATAATATTCTATGAGTATGTATTAGGTATACCGTCCTAATCTATGCTCTTTGCTCTATATCTCAATGGGATATAAAAGATGCAAGAAAAGAGGGGTCGAAATTGAACGAAATTGGTGAAGATACTTAGACATTAATCAATACGGAGGGAGGGTAGATTATAG
>NW_007483354.1:0-294 GCF_000475195.1 Diaphorina citri
CAGGAGCAAAATGCACTTTAGATAGTCACGGTTCTTTTAACTTGTCCCTTTCCCTCCTGGTGAACTACATTAGGGGAGTAGATGAGACTGCGGTACATCAAGGTGTGACGGAGTTAAAGGAAGGTACCGGTACAATTCTAATGGTGTTTATCTTTACAGATAAAAAAATAGAATCGAGGTTTCCCTCCGAGGGAAGAACTCCAAGAATGCGTGTGACATTCCCCCGCTGTATATAAATGTGTAATTAAAAATTTCTGTTTTTGATGGCATACACCACCCACTTTATGCAGGTAT
>NW_007483355.1:0-294 GCF_000475195.1 Diaphorina citri
TTACGTCATGGCCTGGCATAGTTCAATATTGATGAGTGTGTTTTCTTCAATGTGTGCGATGGGTTCAAAGACCGCTTTACCTCAGCTAAATGTTTAAAAAACGAATGTGAAGATAGCCATTAATATCCGAAACTAAATATGATGTAAAAACACCTTACAATCGGACAGGCTAGAATAAGTCAATCAGTGGAACTGCCCATATTGATGAAGAGCATTGACTGGACAGAGGGGTCCAAGTTATGATGGAGGAAATCAAAAGAAAATCCAATAGTCAGGGGTATTTATCTGCGTCTC
>NW_007483356.1:0-294 GCF_000475195.1 Diaphorina citri
TCAGTTACCTTTGAACCATCCTGTAGGACATCTCAAAGAGCATTTACCTATTTTAGCCTCTGAAGTACCTCGCACTTGACCTAGTCTCTTCACTTTAACTCTTCCTCTTCTTTGTCTTCCACCTTTCCCTTCACATCACCTGTTTTGCCTCCTCTTTATATATTCTTCTTGTTCTCGTCTTCTCCTTTTTAGTCCGTCCTTCTCTTCTGACCTCTGTAGGATGAAGGGCCATTTCACACGAGGCTTGAGTGACAAGTGTAGGTCACAAGTCTTCTCAGGAATTCAGCATCAGCA
>NW_007483357.1:0-294 GCF_000475195.1 Diaphorina citri
CGCCCTTTTCTCCCCCTCACTTCCATTCTCTCAACTCTTTTCCCTATGTAGCTCTCATCTCTTCTTTCAACATGTCCACACCAGTGCAGTTTCCTTTTCTGGCTGCTAAGTTATTTATTATTATTTTTTTTAATATACGAGAACTACCCATTGTTTTACAAAAGTCGCTAACTTAAGGCCAAGTTCTTATATGTTAGATTAAAAAATAATAATAAAAAAATCAATAGGGGAAAGGAAAAACAGATCGCTTTTTTTGTTTTACAATATTATTTTATTCGCTACCATACCGGGTTT
>NW_007483358.1:0-294 GCF_000475195.1 Diaphorina citri
TCGAGAGAATGTAAAGACCAAGTGACGAATTGTTTTCCAGGTGACTTAATTGTTCTAATTGGTAACTGGCTGTCTGTCATTTGTCCAAATTTCGTCCGGTCTATTAATTATCAACTTTCCATCATTTTCCACTCCACTGACTACCGGACTAGAAGTTAGTGTCTTCTTCTTCTTCTTCGTCTTCTTCCTTTTCTTCTTCTTCGTCTTCTTCCTTTTCTTCTTCCTTACTGGACTCTGGTCCTATAGGTCGTACACATATTGGTGAGAAAATTCTTTTATGGCTCACTTGGGTGA
>NW_007483359.1:0-294 GCF_000475195.1 Diaphorina citri
AGGGCAAGGCAATGCCTGAACCCTTGACAAATGGAGTGTGCCTGAAGGCATGTGATGTGTTCCAATCCACTCGACCCCTGAGTTATAGAGGAGATATTATCATAGCTTTTTCCCTGGGTTGTAGGAAATCTCCTTACCTATACATCTCTGTCGGGGCTGTTTCCTGTAGGAGGTACAAGCGGTGTCCAGGTTGAGCGAGGCGCTAGGCTGATCTATCAGATGATGGGGGGCACCCAGGTAGCCCTTGTTGAACGCCGAGTTGATGGCCACATCGATGAGGGCACCGTTGAGCAT
>NW_007483360.1:0-294 GCF_000475195.1 Diaphorina citri
CGGGGCCCACTCAGCCTCGTGAGGAAAATGAGTAGCTTTGTAATATAAATGCGCATAGCGACCGGTGCCAACATGTTAGCTAAACATCGGGTGTTAGCATTATTAAGATATTTGGAAAATCCTACAATGCTGCAGTGAGCACCAAGTTATGATATAATAACACAAAGAAAGGGCATTTATTTATTTATTTACTTGATTTCTCTCTCTCGTAGTCTTATCTAACGAGGTCCAAATCTCACCTTTAGGTTCATACAGTCCGCAGCCTCCAAAGGGGCCTCGTCTGCCTATGATCTC
>NW_007483361.1:0-294 GCF_000475195.1 Diaphorina citri
GTCGTAGGAATGACTATGAAATGTTATTGTGAATAGTCTGAAGGATGAAATTCAAAATGTCATAAATGACAATGACTCCTTTTCACAATGAAAAGTCACGAGGGATATATGCACTGAAATATACCGAGATCTATTTTCAGTCTAGATCGAGCTGGGTATGATATCCTATATTAATCGCAATCCTCAGATAATCCAACTGGGAAGCCACAGCTCAAAGATAATCACCACAGACTGCTTGAGTAGGATTTGGACGAAAGATCTCCAGTAGGTAGAAGAGGAACATCACCCGCCACC
>NW_007483362.1:0-294 GCF_000475195.1 Diaphorina citri
TGAGAAATGAGTTGAGGAATGAGTTGAGGAATGAGGTGAGCCGTGAGCCAAATTTTTTTGATTTTTGATTATGAGAAACTGATACTTCCGGAAACTTTTAAACCACCCTTGTTCAGTTATCCAAATTATTCAGGGGTTAAATGGCGCAACGTTTGCCCTGAAATGGGTTCAAAATTTATATGGATTCCTCGAAGTCAAACTATTGTGCTAAACGGCTCTAAACAATAACAAAAACTCCAATCATGAGTGGTTGTAATAATATGAACTCGCACTTCGTGCTCGGGAGGGGGGCTT
>NW_007483363.1:0-294 GCF_000475195.1 Diaphorina citri
GCCGAACCGTACATTTCTCGAGGTCCGGCCCGCGGACACTTTTGATCAACATATATTGCGGAAGCTGTCTGCAAAATTCGAGCGACCTGTGGCTAAAGGTAAAGTCGTGAGAAGCGCTAGTTCAATTTTTCCCTGTATAGCCCTTATTGCAACACTCCTATACGAGTCTCTCTGTAACCTCCGTTAGTTTTTCATTCAGTTCTAATTCCATATTGGTAAACCATGATCTCACCACATTTACCCCTAAGGGCATTAGATATCTGACCACCATCATTATACTAACTAGGTGTAAAA
>NW_007483364.1:0-294 GCF_000475195.1 Diaphorina citri
GACGAAAAACGCCGACCCCGTCTGTACACGGGAAAAGGCGAAGAAAAAGAAGAAGAATAAAATGAAGTTTTTGATTTCCATTTATTAGTTTGAGGAGGATTTCACAAAAACTTGTGTCTTTGGGAATATATATTTGAGATTTCAACATGATTTTGGGACTGATTTCCAACAAAATTCCGCATTGGAAAAGTCGTTATACCCCAAAGGAGCCTCATTGGGGTGATGCCCTTCTTTCATTTAAGGGTTCAATTTTTGTTCTATAAATTTCCTATTCTTATCCCCATTTATTTCCAT
>NW_007483365.1:0-294 GCF_000475195.1 Diaphorina citri
TCTGTCAGTCTGTCTGTCTGTCAGTCCCCATACAAGGACTTATCCAAACCTGGTCGACCTATATATCAAATTAAAGGTATTTCTACCAGGAACACGAAAGTGGTGGTGCAAATTTTGTCCAGAGAACCGTAAAGCCAAAAAAACTGGTTTTGGGGGGATTTTTTTCACATTTCCTCACACAAATGAGCTCTGATCGTGAAATTTGTCGCGACGACTTATGAACTCAAAGCGAGAAAGTTTTAGATAACACTTTAGTCGTTATTTTAAGACCGGTTTTAGCATCACCTATGTTAA
>NW_007483366.1:0-294 GCF_000475195.1 Diaphorina citri
TGTCGTTCGCGCAATTCCTTCACATTTGACAACATAAAATTAAAGCATTCATATTGGAATTCTTCGATCCTCCCTAGCTGAAAACCTGGATACTGACCTCCCTCCTGGCCTTTACAACTTAGAGCAGAAGAACTCCATAATCTCCTTTTCTCTCCTCGCCTATCCCATCAATACCATAATCCTGTTTACTGGTAATACTGGAATCTCACATTAGACCCGCGGGCACGGCATCCCGGGTCAAAGTACGTTTGGAACATGTGCTGCTCAAACAGATTAGCACCAGCGTGCCCGCCC
>NW_007483367.1:0-294 GCF_000475195.1 Diaphorina citri
CATTGTAATTTTGTGTTCTATAGAAACGTATTGTGGAGGGGGGGGAGAATAAACAATACTCGTCTTGTATGTACTTGTAATGAATTTGATGGCTTATTCGTTCTCTTTTGACAAAATTTTTGATGGCAATGTATCTCGTAAATTATTAGTGTAAAAAAAAGTAGATATAACTTTCGAAATTTTTTGATATTGGCTTGTTACAAACGCATATTTCGCGAACCATCATTCCTAGAACCCTTACATGTACACCGATTGATTTCTCGTGAAAAGTTACATAGGAAAGACTCCTTGGTC
>NW_007483368.1:0-294 GCF_000475195.1 Diaphorina citri
AAAAAAAAAAAAAAAAAAAAAAAGAACTCCGAAATTAGGTAAATATGTATTAGTGGAGATGTCAATACTCCGAAATAAGGTAAATATTAGTGGGGATGTCAATACTCCAAAATTAGGTAAATATCAGTGGAGCTGTCAAAACTCCGAAATTGGGTAAACATTAGAGAGAAGTGCTCTTGAATGCAAGTCTTAACCACCCTGGTGTCAAAAAGGCCTTTTTTCCCCGTGTTGAAAAGGCCACAGTTAATATAAAAGTGAGCTTATTTGGCACATTGTCTATGATATCTGTCTGCG
>NW_007483369.1:0-294 GCF_000475195.1 Diaphorina citri
GCCGCGAGCTGCCGTTTCCACTTGTTGCGCCGATTCTGGAACCAGATTTTCACCTGGGTTTCAGTCAGATGGAGGCTGGACGCAAGGCTGGCGCGCTCGCTGGAAGATAAGTAGCGTTTCATATCGAACGTAGATTCCAGTTGGAACACCTGTGAGCGCGAGAACACGGTGCGCGTTTTCTTCTTGCGCTTGTTCAGGAGCGCGTCACCGGTTTTATCACCGCTTTTCCCCTCATCATCCTCTTCATCTTCATCAATGACGTCATTATCATCGGAAGTGTTGGAATCGTTTAGT
>NW_007483370.1:0-294 GCF_000475195.1 Diaphorina citri
TTCGGAGATGGTCAGACAAACCGGTCACTCTACTGAATTTTGACCGATATTTTGAGTTTTTGAGTGATCAAATGTTGGTGGACGATGGGTATGCTCGAACTTTCCCAGAATACTAGGTTAAGTTTCTTCAAAGAAGAATGATTGGTGGCCTCGTACGTTTTAATCTTGAGCTAATGGAAAGTTCTGTTTTTCAAAAAACCACACGAACAAACAACAAAAGTACACATGGTACACCGTACTATTTATTTACATACAAATCGATTACTACCGTACAAGTATACATTATACATCTAT
>NW_007483371.1:0-294 GCF_000475195.1 Diaphorina citri
ATTCCCCCCAAAAAAACCAAAAAAAAAAAAAAAAAAAAAAAAAAAAAAAAAAAAAAAAAAAAAAAAAAACATCTGCGTAGTATGAGTAGGTATTTATTATTTTATTTACCACTGGTGTGGGTGTCTGCGAGGGATAGATAAGCTTACAAGGAAAGAATGAGAGAGTTAACGGTATGGAACGATATTATGTTTATGAATGAAAGAGAGAGAAGAAGGGAGAGAGAGAGAGAGGAGGGGGGAGAGCAGGTTGCCATCCATCAGGTTGGTATGTAAATTTTTAATTGATAATCATCA
>NW_007483372.1:0-294 GCF_000475195.1 Diaphorina citri
CATATTCAGGATTTTTCCTACATGGCCAACAACAAGAAGGTATTCTCTGTTATAGATTTGGTTCGCGCGTACCATCAACCTCTCGCCACAGTATACTGAGAAGGTCACAACATTCAGCTCTGTCAGAAAAAACATTTTTCATAGTATTGTTCCTATAATTTGAGAACAGACCTACATTTCTTCACTATCAAAGAAGAAGTTGAATGTAATTATTCCCCCCCCTCTGACTTCCTACAACCCATATGTATCAGATTATGTTCCTGATTGTGGAACCCTCCATGGGAGCCCTCCGTA
>NW_007483373.1:0-294 GCF_000475195.1 Diaphorina citri
TTTGGTTCTGCATGAATGACATCACATGACCTCTTGATGCCCTGCGCTCATTGAAAACCTGGTTAATATTCATTGGGAGTATCAGAGCTAATTAAAGTTCTTTGGTAATTGGCAATTGGCTTAAATGGGGAGAAAAACGAAAGAAATCCATAGGAACAATCCGTCAGAAACCGTCTGCATTCTTGTGACAAAATAAAGTACCCAGGTTTATTGAAGAAGTACCTACAAAATTTTCCTGCATACCAATTATACTGCAGTGATGATTGCATAATTTCACGCTTTTGTACAGTACTG
>NW_007483374.1:0-294 GCF_000475195.1 Diaphorina citri
AATGGGAAAATTTTCACGCCGTTCTAACGAAAGAGGGAGAAAGCGAAGGGAGGAGGGAAAAAGCGAAGAGAGCGGGGGAGGAGAGGGATTGGGAGGGGGAATTTTTCTACTTCTCTCGTCCAAAATGTATTTGTGTAACTCGGGGAAAATTTATACCAACTCCCCCTTCCCTCCCCTGATTCCTAGTGCCCCCTGAGCTTTGAGTTTTGACTCCTAACATGTGATGGGTGGTTCAAAGCGCCGAAAAAGAAAAGTCGAAAGCTTTCCAGGGAAGCAGCAAGAGAAAGAAAAATA
>NW_007483375.1:0-294 GCF_000475195.1 Diaphorina citri
CTCTCTCTCTCTCTCTCTCTCTCTCTCTCTCTCTCTCTCTCTCTCTCTCTCTCTCTCTCTCTCTTTCTCTCTCTATCTCTCTCTATCTCTCTCTCTCATCCTTTTTGTGCATTATTATGTCCACATGCAACAATAAAAAAATAGATAGACCATTTTTTTTTTTCAGCCAAAGTATCTAAAAAAAAGAAAGTATTATGTAAAGTAGAAAAACATAAAAATAACAAGCTGGGTCCGTCCCTCCGGGAATTTTTTAGCCCGTAGTTTATAAGATCGTGATTAGAGAAAATCAGTACC
>NW_007483376.1:0-294 GCF_000475195.1 Diaphorina citri
GATAATGGACTTTTTACTTTCCTTATCCTATAGGAAGGAAAGTAATGTAATCGGGTCAAAGTTAATTAAATTTTAAAGCGTAAGTTTCAATTTATCAGAGTTTATTCAAGTAAGCTTAGAGATATGTAAATCGAAACCTGGGAAATAAATCAAAACGTAGTTTACAAATTTTCAACTAAGTAGCCATAACCACACACCGACCCATTGAGACAGATAATAAAGCCGCTACAACAACAACAACAACAACAACAACAACAACAACAACAACAACAACAACAACAACAACAACAACAA
>NW_007483377.1:0-294 GCF_000475195.1 Diaphorina citri
TGGGCGGCCATTTTCGACGGGATTTTTATTATTTATTTTTTAATTTTCTTTGAACCGCAAAGTACCTACTTACTCAGGGTTATTTCCATCGTCATCATCATTATCATCATCAATATTAACTCAATAGGCACTTACAAAGGCAAGGTTACTATTATGAACTATTTCTACATAGGTACCTATTACCTATACCTATCTCTTTTGAAAGTCCTCAAACAAATAAGTGATCTTTTGGATGGGATTGGGACGGAATAAAATCATGAATTCCAAAACAGACGATATTTTATCATTTGGACA
>NW_007483378.1:0-294 GCF_000475195.1 Diaphorina citri
TAAAGGCAGGTTTGGTTGAGAAAGGGTATACATTAACAGATTTGTGTGTTAAGGCAGGTTTGGTTGAGAAAGGGTATAGATTTGTGTGTTGAGATAGGTAAGGGGACAGACAGTAAACATCCGCCCAAACCAAACCACAAAATATATCTCTTATCTATACTAGGGTCAATACACCCGCTAGTTCCCCCATTCTGATTGATTTTCACTCTCAATATAACTGATATTTATCAGGATTTTGAGGAAATTTTAACAACGGAGGTCTCTATCGTTCCGAAATCGAAAAGAGTAAGACAA
>NW_007483379.1:0-294 GCF_000475195.1 Diaphorina citri
AAAAGAACCTATAGAATCAAATGGAATATCAGCTAATCAAACATACTCTAATGATAAAGCAGATAATATCACAGTAATTCAGTAATACCCTCGGACATAGATACATCAGACATGATAAATATCACGTGAAAGCAAAAGTGAAAAATTACACCGAGCGCGAACTGAGCATTAGATTGAAAATGACAACACTGAAGCGAATAGTATACAGGATCACATAAGTCAAAGTGTTTTACGAACTTTTGAGAATAGAGAGAACTGATCCGGGATTCCCATGACGGACCCTGTAGGTACTAA
>NW_007483380.1:0-294 GCF_000475195.1 Diaphorina citri
TTAAAAAAAAAAAAAGTAAAAAAAAAAACTAGATACCTAGCATAAAATATTTCTAATTAAAAGAAATAGTCACGTCATGTGTGTGTCAAATATTCCATCTTTATGAGTATGTAGAGCGGTAAAATGTTGACTTTCCTCAGGCCAGCGACTCACTATCAGGTAGACCTGATCAGGTGTCAGGTCTACCTGATGTGAGTGGCTGGCCTTGGGAATAGAAAATAACTCTTCATTAAAAAATCCCTATACAACCCCCCTCAATCTATAGGGACAGACACGCATCCCCTCATCGGCGGT
>NW_007483381.1:0-294 GCF_000475195.1 Diaphorina citri
TACGAATAAGAATAATGAATACTATAGGATCAAAAGATGGTAAAAGAACGTATACGAACGATAGTATTAGGAAGAGGATTAAGAGGAAATAGATTCAAGAGAGCCGACATGAGCCGAGAAGAATTTGAATCGGTTAACTCCGCCACAGTACCCCCACTCCTTTTCTTTTTTCTCTCTTCTCTCTCTCTCGCGTCCAGCGTGTGCTATGAATCTTGGATTTAGTGTTGGGAATAATCGATTATGATAATCGATTAATCGATTATTATTGATAATCGTAATCGTAATCGATTATAA
>NW_007483382.1:0-294 GCF_000475195.1 Diaphorina citri
GTAGAGAAGTAAAGGAAGAGAGAAGAGTGAGGGAGCAAGAAAGAGAATATCAGGGTAAAGAAGAGAAAGAGAAGGAAGGGAGGGGAGGTTGTAGAGGGGAAGAGGTTGATAAGTAAAGCACGAGTGAGGGGGTGGAAGTACCTACAGGATGGATAGAAAAATTAAATTTAGAATTTTGGCTCTGATAGCCTTTGAAAATGTGTTTTTTTATTTTACTTTTTAATATGAATCACAGACGTGATCAATTTGAAGCACAGAACTCCTTTCAAATTTAATTATTGATTACTCATTATT
>NW_007483383.1:0-294 GCF_000475195.1 Diaphorina citri
ACGGTGTTGGAGGCCAAAACAAGATAAGTGAGTCCTACAATATAAGCTAAATTATACGAAGAAAAAATACTTCTTAAACAGGAAAACGCTGTACAATTCAATCAAGTTATAAAAAAAGATTCAAACAGTGTTTATTTTAGGAAATTGAGACAAGAATAATTCAATAATTATTGTCAACATCCAGTTCATCAAACTAAACTCTTGAGCTTGTCCTGCTATTCTTAAATTTTGATAGAAAGACCAGCAGTCTTTGTCAATGAGACTTAGTGTATCAAGCAAATCCTTTTTCTTCAA
>NW_007483384.1:0-294 GCF_000475195.1 Diaphorina citri
TCCCTCAATCCGCTTAGGGAGATCTTATTGGAGCGAAAAATAAATAGACAAGGAGAGAGAATGAGAGAGAGAGAGAGACAAAGAGAGAGAGAGAGAGAAATATAGAGAAAGAGAAAAAATAACTGAAAATATATGGAGAAGAGAGTGACTCTTACAGAGTCACCTGTAGGAAAAGAGAGGGAGAGAGAAAGGATAGAAAATAGAGAGAGAGAAATAGAAGAAATAGGGGGATAGCGAGAAGAAGAGAGAGGAAGAGAAAAAGAGAAACAGGTGAGGCAAAGAACGAGAGGAAGG
>NW_007483385.1:0-294 GCF_000475195.1 Diaphorina citri
ATGGTGTACATCCAAACTCATTGTCAAGGTCAAGATTGAAATAGCCCGGCTTACATCTGGCAACAGAGCAAAGGAAATTGTGCAACACTGTCAGATCTTGAAGGTTTAGATTTTCAAAGGCGTTTTACGTCACTGTATAACCAAGTTTTTTTTAGTAACGGGGAGCTTTCAAGTTCATCACAAGTAGAAATCTCTTTTGGAGGATGAAAAAATTGTGCCCTTTAACATTAAAATGGAACAAATATGCCCTCCTTCCAATTTTGAATGAGGTATGAATATGAAACTCTAAAATGT
>NW_007483386.1:0-294 GCF_000475195.1 Diaphorina citri
TTTGAATAAATGTAGCACACAAGTCTAAAAATAGAAAAATAATCTCGAGACCGGGTCAACACAAACACGTAAAAAAAAACAAGAAGTAGGTACGTAAACTCGGAAACAAAACAGAAAGAAATATTTCAATGCACAAATAAACTACGAGTTTAACACAGAAAACGAAAACGACCTTCACAGGAGATAATTTGCTTTCTCGATAAAAACAACGATAGTTACGAAGGGGAGCACTGTTTGTGCGATACGCACTTCGCGAAACTCGAAAATAAACGAAAACCGAAAAACGAAACACTA
>NW_007483387.1:0-294 GCF_000475195.1 Diaphorina citri
TTGTTAGAATCGCAACTATTTGGTCAAAAGCAGGGAAAGTAATCTCACCGGGTCAAGCTGTAGCACAGACCTAAAATAGGAACATTTTGAGCTATAAGAGCCTATTAGTAATTTCTGTTTGTGTTTTATTTTGTGAGCTATAATTTGTGTTTTAAAAATAAGGAACATTTTCGACAATGGTACATTTGTGGTTTCCTCTGGTACCCATAGTTATTCCGAAATTGATGTGGATACTGATATTGACGATTAAATGATCTCGATTTTGGTTGGTAGTGATTCTGATTGTATTTTTGA
>NW_007483388.1:0-294 GCF_000475195.1 Diaphorina citri
TTTAAAAAGAACAGTGGAAACCCATTTACACATATTAAAAAGCAAGTCAAGTACATAAGTACGTAATTTACGGGTATTAATGTATGTAGTCTACGTACATACGAGTATACATATGTTTGTACATAGTCTGTGGTTTCACAGTTCTTAACTACATAGTGCCAACTTCTTTGATTTATCTCAGAAAAAGTAGGTACTGACTACTGAATATACGAACCTTTAGTTTTTTACTTTCCTTATCCTATAGGAAGGAAAGTAATGTAATCGGGTCAAATTTTCGATGGTCAGTTTTTAGTG
>NW_007483389.1:0-294 GCF_000475195.1 Diaphorina citri
GAACCGTCTTGATCGAATTTTGAGACAGACAGACAAACAGAAAGAAAGTGAGACCGCTCCCCAGTCTCCACACTCAACCACCTGATTCACCATAATATCAGGATGATAGCTCTTATCCCAGGTCCTAGAAGGCCATGGGAGCATGAACCCAAAACCTCTGGCAATGATTTTTTATCTGCTATCTGCCATGTCTATCTATCTTGTGCAATTCTAACGATATTCTTGGAGTTTGCCCTTTGAAACCAAGCCTTCACAGCATCGGCATAACGCGAGAACCTCCCAGAAGATTCCCTA
>NW_007483390.1:0-294 GCF_000475195.1 Diaphorina citri
GTCTGTCTGTCAGGTCTGCCTCATACCTGATACTGAGTGGCTGGCCTTCCAAACCCAATTTATCACTAAGATAAATAATCATAATAATGGCGAAGATGCAACATCCAAAGCCATCAATATGAACTATGAAACAGCTACATACAGCTCACAGTAAGAATGGTATAAGATGCACCTACACTACAATAGTGTGGTGATGAACTGATGATAAACTACACTACAAAATACCAATGTACCTATTCGAAATGGAAGATCAATGGATAGGTCATTGGAACTCTTGATAAATGAGGTCACTGA
>NW_007483391.1:0-294 GCF_000475195.1 Diaphorina citri
GGTGGCGGCCGGGCTCTCTCGACCCTAAATTTTCCGAGTCTGACGTACAGAAAAGAAGATAAATGAAGCTCAAAGGGGAGGGCCTGGCCCCCCTGAATATTGCCCTGTTGTTGGGGTCATGAAATTATATTTTGTGTTGGCAACGTCACTCAGTGTCATCGTCAGACTGTGTGTTTTATGAAACAGGGGCGAGGTCCCTTACACACGGTGCGGGTTCCCGATCATTTCCCTCAAACTAATGATAAACAAACAAATAAAAACAATAGGTAGTTGTTTGTTTTTGACATACCTAAT
>NW_007483392.1:0-294 GCF_000475195.1 Diaphorina citri
ATTTGAATCCCGCTCCCAAAAACGCAACCGGTGGGAATAAGAGCCAAGTTTACGACCTTCTCTCCCCAATATTACATTAAAATGGTAATATTAGGGATCTCACGAAATTCCTGTGTGTACGGAGTCCAGTACATAGGACTATTGCACCGAATCTTCTCTCCCCCAAAGAAATATTGGTCTTTGGAAGTAGTGCGGTCTCGAAAGGGGTATTACTCATCACTCCCCCTTTGATGAGTAACACGACTTTATATCAATTGGTCTGACATTTGGGTCAGTTTCCAATATTGCCCTAGA
>NW_007483393.1:0-294 GCF_000475195.1 Diaphorina citri
ATGTATTTTAACATGATTAGTAGGTAACGTAGGTACCTACAGATCTTCTTATTACCGTTTGTTGTTGTTGTTGTTGTTCTTGTTTTTGTTTATCATTTTTGTCAGTAGATGTCAACATCTACTACTATATCATTTTTGATAGGTATGTACTTAACTAAGTCTTTAATCATCAGCAAAATAGAGGTCGAAATGTCGACAAATACGGTATAACACCGGTAACCGTTGTCCTGATGTTAATAAAAACTGGTATTTGGAGGGTTTTAGGTATGGTTTTGGGGGGGTCTACTCTCATAA
>NW_007483394.1:0-294 GCF_000475195.1 Diaphorina citri
GATGAATACTGAGATACGATGGGTAACGGAATGAACACAATGGTAAATCGGGAATATAGACAACCATTGACCAGGGAGGTAAGTACCACGTCTAGAGAATTCAACAGAACCCTCAATAGGGAACTTAGTACCACGTCTAGGCAGGTTAGAATGTGAAATACATACAATCACATCATCAGGACCACAGCCTGAGTTTGAACTTGGTTGAAGATAAACGGTTGGATGAAGACAATCTGGTTGGATAAAATCAACCAATCAAATTTCTACATCCAATTTTTTCACTTACCCCTGGGG
>NW_007483395.1:0-294 GCF_000475195.1 Diaphorina citri
GCTCGAAAGCTCAACTTAAATCCTCGACTTACTACTGAGTAAATATACAGAGGCCTTACACAGTATTTTGTCTCTGCATTTTTTTTCCCCGAGAAATAAACTGGGCTCATGGAGTTCGAAGTACAGGGTGTGAGCGAAAAAATTTCAACTTTTATCTGAATTTTAGAATCATCTACTTTTATCTGCATTAGTATCATCCACTTTTATCTTAATTAAAAACATATATCACCCAATAATTAGCACTGTTTTAAAATTATAAGATCTAAACTCGTCATAAAATTCCCGATTCAATGA
>NW_007483396.1:0-294 GCF_000475195.1 Diaphorina citri
TGCAGAGGGAGTAGGAGTAGAAGGAAGAGAAAAATAGAGAAGGAAGAGATGAATGAGAATGAGGAGGAATAGAAGAAGGAGAAGAAGAAGAAGGAGGAGAAGAAGAAGGAGGAGAAGGAGGAGAAGGAGGAGAAGGAGAAGAAAGAGAAGGAGAGGAAGAGGAAGAAGAAGGAGAAGAAGAAGAGGGTGAGGAGGAGGAGATGGAGAACGAAAAGGAAGAGAAGGAGAAGGATAAAGACAAGGAGAGGCACAGTACAGAATACTGCATCAGATCTGCGGTAGAGAGGAGAACAT
>NW_007483397.1:0-294 GCF_000475195.1 Diaphorina citri
ACTACATAATTACCTTATCTATTCCCATTTTTCGCTCTATTGGGTGTTTCGCCTTTTTACAAGCTTTCATTTTACCTAAGATCTCTATTTCTTTGTATGGGTCAAATCTTGTAATTAACTTTTGAACCATATTTAGGTAATTTTTTTAATGAAGCATCTGCCATAGTGGTCTGTGTCGTAACATCCCATCTGAGCGACAAGAGACAGTACTCCTCAATTAGGTGCTGGGTTTTCTGATAAAAAGAAACTCTTTTCCAAATTCTACCCTGGTTTATTGTACAACTAATTAAAAAA
>NW_007483398.1:0-294 GCF_000475195.1 Diaphorina citri
AAATGAAGTAGAGAATCAGTAAGAGGCCTCTCTTTTCAGTTAGAAGTGACAGATTGGATATGGTTATGCATTTGTTTGTGTTTCGACTCCTAATATCCACAGAGAGACAGTGCTTTTTCATATTGGGGGTAGATAATCAGGCGTTAGCCCGAATCAATACTCCCACATCCTCCTTTCTTTCAGTTCGAGAGGAAAATCAAAATTTTCTCCTTAGGTAATCCAAAATTTCCCCTATTCTCTGTGGTGCCTTTCCACTTCGTATTATACTGTGCGGCACCTCTTTATAACCACTTC
>NW_007483399.1:0-294 GCF_000475195.1 Diaphorina citri
ATAAAGTACCTATTGATGATTACGATTGAAAAAACCATGTGACTTTTGTATCATTTCAAATTTTGGTCACATACGTTTGGAAAATATTTTCCCTTGAAAAATCTCGCCTTTTGTATTTCAGTATACGTCGCATCCCTTTCCTTTTTTACAAATTAGGTATATCGTAAAATAATTTCCGATAGCAGGTATTTATAAATTTGCAATGCATCTTTATGCAAAAAAATATGTATTTTTATGCCATTGTATAATATGGGAAAAATTAATTTCTTTGTTAGTACAGACTAATTATTGACG
>NW_007483400.1:0-294 GCF_000475195.1 Diaphorina citri
CTGAAAGCTATTGATGTGGCTAGTGTACCTAGGGACCTACACCTTGGACTAATACTAATCTTCTTTGAACACACACACACACGGGACTGTATGTAAATATCACAAAATAGGTGCTCGTATATCCAAGAACTATTACTATATCCAAGAATACCGATTGCCAGCCTAGTTAGCTTGGTTGATGGCGCACCTGCCTTGTAAGCGCTAGGCCGCGGGTTTGATTCCCGCCCGGGGCGGATTTTATCCTGATGGGATAATCTTCGCTCTCGGAACGGCTGGCTTTCCTCCTATCCTGTC
>NW_007483401.1:0-294 GCF_000475195.1 Diaphorina citri
CGGCCTTCATCCCAAACCTCAAACCCTACGCTCATTGGCTCCCCATCAGAGAGTTAACCATTTCCCTAGGTAACTATTGGTCTATTTGTTAGTGGTGAATCAGGGCCGAATTTGGAGGGGGGCGTGGGGCCCGGGCTCCTCTTTGAACTCTATTTTTGCTCCTCTACTATGGGGCGGACTCCAGAAAGACAGGATAGGAGAAAGCCAGCCATTCCGAGAACCAACCTTATCCCTTCAGGATAAAATCCGCCCCGGACGGGAATCGAACCAGCGGCCTAGCCCTTACAAGGCAGA
>NW_007483402.1:0-294 GCF_000475195.1 Diaphorina citri
GGGTAGTCGGATCTAGACTGTAAGAGGCGTGGTCCCGGTGAAGATTTTCCGGCGTTGTCTGGCCTAGGATACGGTAGATCGATTCCCGTTCGGCTAGAACCTGGGGGAAAGTGGGTATGTGTGAGGTACTTTAGAAGGTGAATGTAAGGTAATTGGTGATAATGTAAGGTAATTTGTGACGGTCTAAGCCGTCTAAGGTAATTTAGAAAGTAAAATTATTTTCGGGCGTTCTTAGCATAGGACTCTCAAATCTCAGCAGCCCAACTTCAAATAGCCCAAGCTGAGACACCCTTA
>NW_007483403.1:0-294 GCF_000475195.1 Diaphorina citri
TGTTTGAAAATGCGTTTGAGTGCTATTTAGAACTTTAACTGGACCAGGAAAAGTTATTGTGAGTTTATCTTATTTTTATTTGAGGATGTTCGTTTTACTTTACCTAGATAGTGAAAATTTCAAGCAAGTAGGTTGCAAGGTTCAAGTACAACCTGATATTGATAATCTGGTCGGATAGAATGTCGAGATAGAAAGAATCTTGCTATAAGTGATTGACCAGCTGCCTGGCTACGAATGGCAATATCCTATTCCACTAATGACATAGACTTACACACGGGTCACGAGTTGTTCACA